>NW_007733684.1:0-41216 GCF_000696425.1 Galeopterus variegatus | reverse complement strand
AAACCCCCTCCCCCTGCCCCCCCCCCCCCATGTTAGAGTTACTGAATAAGAATCTCTGGGAGTTGGTCCTAATTTGTACTAAGCTACCCTGATTATTCTTGTGTGTACTAAAGTTTGAGAACCACTTACACCTCTGAAGACTGCTGGGGTAGCCTTATGTGTTGTGGCAAGTAAGAGCCTTTGAGCATCTCTGCCTTTCTTTCTGTCCCTAGGACCTTACACATTCCTACCCAAGCATGGTGAGTCAGGGAGTACACGGCTTCAGTCTCCTGAAGATAACTCATGGGGGACAACCTAAAAAGTCAAAGAAATTGTATCCCTGTACTTCCTGCCATCTGAGTGCTGGGGGATTTATTTGCCTAAGGTGGGTTCTTGAGGGGTTTTCCTTCTAGTAGATACTTGTTGGCCAGCCCTAACCTGGAAGGGCCGTTCACAGAGAGACGGAGCTGGATTAGACTTTAAAGTATCTTTAGCACTGGGTCCCAATCTGCGGGTCCTGACCCTGAGGGTATGGGGGTACTGTTAATGCACACCTAGGTGTCCTATGCACACCTAGTATTAACTATTGACTAAATGATTAACATGGCCTGAATATGTGCTCCAGTTTTTCACAAGTGTGTGAATAGTGTTAAGATGGCAGGCAACGAACCAGGCTGCTTGGTTTGAGATTCTGCATGTAGAATAAACAAGCTATGTGATGTGTGGTGATGCTAGACAAGTACTTGGCTTCTCTGAGTCTCAGTTTCCTTACCTGAAAAATGAATAGAATAATATCTACTTCAGAAGGCCTGTCATCTGGCTTCCATTAGATGTTTTAAAAAAGTGCTTACAACAGTGTCTGGTACAAAGGTAAGTGCTGTATGTGTTAACCCTTATTATTACTAACATGCAAATTAAAAGGACTACTGAATGCATGGTAGCTGTTTGTGGTTCGGTGTTTTCTCAATAAAAAAATACTAAAAGTACAACTGCTGTTACGTTCCTTAATTGAATGCAGAGCTGCGGGCAGAGCCCAGGGCTCCCGACTATGCTTGCCACATCATTTTTGCTTTTGCAGACTATACTTTTTTGTTTCCGGAAGCCTTTGCTTAATGAAAAGCAATTGAACCTTTTGTCGTTCTTGTTCAGGGCCTATTGTCATTTAGTAGCTACATTTTGATATATATTTGAGACCTCTTTGATTAACATGCAGTGATTATCTGGGCACACTCCTTCCAGTTAACATGCTCAGAAGAGCCCTTGCTTATAACCGTTTGCTTCTGTGGTCATGTTATATATTCATCCATCACTTTCTTGAAACAATTGATATGTTGTCCTAGATACCTCTGTGTTGCTGATTTGGGGTTGGTAAATACATCGCTTCATTGATGCTCTTAAAATGATGAGTTATGGCATGCTTTGTGATCAGCACAAAATGTTCTGAATAGGAAAACGTCATAGTGGCTCTAAGTAGGCTATTTTCAGCCCCTGTGCCCACTCCTGCACATGTGCTTACTTTCTGTGTAGCCAGAATCTCATCTTTCTAGCAGTTTTTGTTGGAAGTCCTCCCACTACCAGGGCCCAAGTACAGGACAAGGGGTAGTCAAGGGATGTTAGATCTTAGGTAAAAATAAGGACACTTCTTCTGTGTTTGGTCTTTTCTCTGAATGGTACCTGTATTAGTTTTCTAGGACTGCTGTAACCAATGATCATAAACATGATGCCTTGAAACAACAGAAAAATTTATTGTCTCACAGTTCTGGAGGCTAAAAGTCTGAAATCCAAGTATCGGTAAGCCCATGCTTCCCCTGAGGTCTCTAGGAGAGAATGCATCTTTGCCTTTTCTAGCTTCTGGTGGTTGCTGACTGTCCTTGGCAAACTAATCTTTGTCTCTGTTTTCCCAGGGGCCTCTCCCCTGTGTGTCTGCGTGCATCTCCTCTGTGTGTCTGCGTGCATCTCCTCTTTCTCTGTGTCCAAATTTCCTTCTGCTTATAAGGACACCAGTCATTGGATTAGTTCCCCCCCTAATTCACTATGACCTCATCTTGCAGAAACCCGATTTCTAAATAAGGTCACATTCACAGATACTGGGGGTTAGGATGTGAGCATATCTTTTTGGGGGACTCAATTTAACCCACAAAAATAGCTATTTCTCTTTCTCTTTTATTTTTCCTACTTCTTATATTTTAAAAAAAGAAAACTCTCATCCGCCCAGTGGTACAGGTGTAACTTGATTTATAAATTAGGATTAAAAGTCATAGAATGTTAGAGCAAGAGAAAGAACCTAGGATATGTTGTGGCCCATTTCGTTTATTTCACTGACTGAGGAGGGTACTTAGCTAAGGTCAGAAATCTGGCCAGGTATAGGACCAGTCTTCAAACTCTTCAGATTTCTTAATTTCCAGGTCAAAACTTAACTTTTTTTTTTTTTTTGCATTACCTCTTGATAAAGATGCTGGCAGCTGTGGTTGAAAAACCTCATGTGGCAACAGACATTGAGGCAAATTCCTATAAAACCAGAAATAGCTGGGAAAGTGGAAGCCAGGTTGGACCTGCTAATAGTTGGAGTTCTTGGCTGTCTGTGAGGATGAATTGACAACCAAAAGCCCTCCCAGCCTCCAAATCTCTCTTCCACCCATTTCAGTTAAATCTGATCAATGTTTGTATTGAGCTTTTAACCTGAACAAGGCTCTGGGGGTTTATTGATAAGAAGGGCAGGGACTATCCCTGCCCTCATGGAGCTCACAGTCCAGTGAGTGCTTAAACATTGCTAGACTCGAATTGTCTGCTTATTTGTCTGAGGGCTGAGAGAGAAAAGGTACACAGTGGGGCACCCAGTTTGACCTTGAGGGGGGTGAGAGTGGGAGAAGGTGGAAGAGCTGAGTACCCAGAAAAGGAGCAGTGCAAAGGGCTGGTGGTAAAAAAGTGTTCCCAACAAAGGGGAGGCCTGTGTGAGGTCGTGCAAGTGAGCGAGGGAGCGAGAGAAGCACATGTTGGAAGAACAGGAAGTAATTCAGTTTGGCCGAAGCACAGGGTATGGGGGGCACCCAGAAGAGTTTTGTGCACTTTCCTTCAGAGATTTGATTTTTCTCCCCAGGGCACTGGGGAGCCATTTCAGGGTGTTTGGTGTGGAGTAGGTGTTCAGGCGGAGGACCTCAGCTCCCAAATGAGAATGAGCAGAGCTTCATTCTGAACAAGGAAGGCTTCAGGATATCTCCATTCTGGATAGAGCCACCTTTCTAGCTTTTTTCCCCCCGCATCCATGTCAGTTCAGAATTGGCTCCAGCAGCTAGCTCAGGTTGTGTAGCTAGAGTTCCCTTTTGTAGAGCCTAGTTTTCAGATTTCAGTCTGTGGTTAAAGGCCTTTGTGTTCCGTATGAGTGTGTGCCTGTGTGCTGGCCCACACGGGAACACTTATAGCCCAGTACACACTGGCCTTGTTTTTTAACTTAACCACCCTGGTAATTTTGCCCCAGGGCCTTCTCTGTCTTTTTGTGCTAGCTCACTCTGAACTTTGTCTTTTTCTGGAATAAATCTTCCTACACATGATTTGTGCTACTGTTTCTTTTTCTCTTGTCCATCTGATCCCATGTATTTCCATCTTCAGGGGATTCTTCAAATTCTAGTATACTGAGGCACCCTCTTGTTACCCAGTCTCTGTTAATGGTGTGATTAGTTCCCGTTCAGGCAATGGAAATTGGTTTATCTCAGTGTTTCTCGAGCCTTTTAAGTTTTTCATTATTGCTCCCCTAAAGACCCTTTTTATTTATTTATTTTTAAAGTTTATTTATTTATTAATATTATTATTTTTTTACATTCTAAGATGTTGTTGTAGAGCAGTTGGGGGGGCATGGGGAGAGGGGAAGGGGAAAGGAAATAGGGCAAGAGAAGGAGGAAGGAGGGAGGGCACGGTTGAGGCCCATGGCACCCCCCTCATTCCTGCAGGGGAGACTAGCGGTCTTCCAGTGGTGGCTCAGTGGTTGTTGCTGGGCTGGATGGAGATGTCAGGGGTATGTGGCTGAAACCCTTGGCTCCCCACCACCCCAGGTCAGGAGCCAGGG
Source organism: Galeopterus variegatus (assembly GCF_000696425.1). Lineage (NCBI taxonomy): Eukaryota > Metazoa > Chordata > Mammalia > Dermoptera > Cynocephalidae > Galeopterus > Galeopterus variegatus. Next base: position 37,177 of record NW_007733684.1, on the reverse strand, counting down.
GTGCTTCTTGTTCAGTGCTTATCACTCTCTGGTTGTGGGTGTTGGGGGTGTGTGGCTGAGGCCCTTGGCCCCCTATCACCCCAGCTCAGGAGCAAGCCTTTTTACACATTTTTTTCCTAATTGCTTCCCATGAAATTTTAATACTAGAGATATGCTGTCTATTTATGTATTATTGTATATGTGTATGAGTGTGCTTTATACAGAAAAATAAGTATAAGGCATATTTAGTCCTTTTATAACATGCAGGATTAAGAATGACTAACGTTTTTAAGTTAAAAATAAAATTTAAAATTAAAACCTATTAATGATTAACTTTATGTGTATTTGCTTACTTTTAATGTAATTTATTTACTTAAATGTTGCAATGTGTCAAATTACACATACATGTTACCAATTTATAGAAATAAGTAGTAATAATAGCAATGTGATCAAATTTTTTTAAAAAAATTCAAAATTGCTATTTTTCCAGCAAAAGTAAAGCATTGAAAAAATTAACTTCTTAAAAATATTTTTACTGAATTGAACTTTTAACTATTGCTTGATATGGGAAAATAACTTCTAACTTAACTAGCTGCTAGATATTTATCCAGATCTTGCTGACAGTTTTTCTTTACATCTGACATTGTTAATGATGGATTGAATAACATTTTTAGAATTAAACAATAAAATATAAACTGTGGACCCAATATAAAGAACATTCACAAGGCAGCCAATGGCAGCCACTAGGCACACATTGGCCACCTCTTGCTATATATAACTTCTAGAATGAACAATTAATTGAGAGGAAGTCTCCAGTTACAGCCATCTATTCACCATGGTTTTGTAGTACTGATGTTCCATACATTTTGTATATTTTCTATGAACTCAGTGTCAGTGCTGCTTGTGTGGTACTCAAGAGAACCGTATAGGAGAAATGAAATTATAAGCCATAAGATTTTTTTAGTTAGGGTTGAGCTTTGAAGGGCCACTAACCATAGTTATATGTAAGATTTTTTTTGCCTCTCTCCCTAAGAACCAATTTTCACCTCCTTTGAGACTATATTGACCCTGTTGAGACTGCATTGTTTATCTAATTGAGTCCTCTTAACTCCCTAACATATAGGGCCCAGGAGAGCTGAGTGTTAAAAGGGTATGGACAGAGGATCAGAAAAGATTCAGGGCATGAGCCATTGCCATGGGCAAGCAGCCGAAGTGGGGCACTGAAGCAAGGGGCCTGGGCTGCTGGTGTCAGGGTTCTACATCAATGTGGCCAAGGCAGGGTTAGTGGCCTCTTCTTGGAGTTCTTGTATCTCTTGTGCTCACTGCATCCCAGTGCTTATCACACACTAAGTAGTTGGTATTTTATAAGCTGCCTAGTGTGCCAGCTCTGTGCAGGTGCTGGCCACTTCTGACTTGTTCCTATTGCCAGTATCTAGTACTGTGTTTGGCACACAGAAAAGGCTTAGCCAATAGATGATAGAATAGAGAGAAGGCACTGCACATGGACACAGCCTACTTCACAGGCTATATGAAGGTTGGATCCAACAGGAAAAAAAAGATGTTCCATTTATAAGAATCCCAAGCCACCACTTCCAAATGAAGCCTTCTCCTTAACACCAACTCATCTCCTTAAACCCCAGGGAGGGAGTCATTGTGGATAGCTGAGTTTGACCATTTGCCACTTAGATAGCAAAACAGTTGTAATTTAAATAATTTGAGTAGGTCTCTTTCTAAAATGTACCAGTCACTACTTTGCTTTTTTGGAGCAAATACTGCTGCATATATTTTATCTTTTATTAGAAACTCAAAATCTTCCTAATAAGTATCAATTCTTGAGGTATGGGATCGATCACTTTATCCTGCACCAAATGGTCTGGGACCAGTCTTTGAGTTCTTGGACTGATTTTTCTGTCTCCTTTCCTGGTAGAGTAGTAGCTATCACTTTGAGTTGTTATAGGGGCCTTGCTCTCCTCCTTCTGAATTTGATAGTTCTAGAATTTTCAGTAAAATTTTCTGTAAAAACTTTGTACAAAGTAGGAGAAAGGAAGCTCTCAGTGAGGAGGTAAGGAGCCCTCCTGTGGATAAAATTTCTGGAACTTGGTGTGTGGGTGTAGGTCTGACCTGAGTTCTGGATCGGTGGTATGCACCAATAGGTTTTGTGCCAGATAGCAAGTGATAAGTGTCATTATTTTCTCAGAAGAGTTTAGAGAGAGTATTCACATGAAGTTTATCTTTTTCTTAATGGGCTGTCCAAGATTCCTCTAGTGGAGATTCAGTCTTAAATAAGGGACTATAGATTTCCAATTCATAGAAAAAGTAACCCATGGGGAGTCTGGAGTTTTTTTTGTATATGGTGGATATATATCTGCTCAAATGATCTTATCAAGTAGCATTTTCCAACAGTGTTATTAGGAAGTGCTAATTAATGTTTGGTTGGGGAAATGTAATTACTTGAATGAGAATTTGACCCAGATACCTAGCTGCTATTCTTAGGACTTTTTTAACTTAAACACATTTTTCCTTCACCAAACATACTAGCCATATATAATATTAGTAGCCCTTGTGAGCACTGTCAATTTTCAGCATTTGTGAAGATTGGGTTCCTGTGTTCATTTAACAAAGTATTCTCAATGTAACATGGCATGTGGTCTCCCTTTTGAGGGCAATTCCATGTTTCTAATTTAATTTTTAAATCCTTAATCTAATGTATTGCAGTAGTATGTATTATGTAGATAGGTCTCGAAATGGAAAACCTTTGAAATGGTGCAAATTAATGATGTGTTAAGTATCACGATTGGAAAAAAGCAGTGTGAACATCCTGAAAAAATAGGAGAGTAAAGACAGAAGAAAAGCAGAGAGAGAAAAAGAGTCTTTAAGGGAGACAATAGGGTTTTGTAAATACTTCACCAAACCACCAAAACTGACAGCAGAAAAGGTCAAGGTCATTTTCACATTGTGGGGGACTAAGTCCAAGTTGCTTTTGAGAAGTAATGATGTTCAGAGTAACTCAAAATTGTTCTTAAGATTTAGTATTGGGGAAGAAAGGGAATCACAGCAGGGACTTGAGGCCCACCATCTCATTGTCTGACAAATTTCCATGTTCTGGGCAGGGGGATCAGGACGCTGCCAGATCTGTCCCCATGATTGTCACCATACTTCCATGCATCCAAGCTTCTGAGGGCCGGCAGGGCCTGTTATGCATTTACGGCAAAATCGACATCAGGTGGACACTCATTACAGCTAGCAGCTCAAGTGCAGGTTGTCAAATGTGGGTTTTGTTGAACATTTCTGGCCTTTGAGTGTTAAAGATGGACATATAATATTTACTTGTTATTTTTTTTATGCTTTACCATAATATTTCTTTTCTTTTTTTTTTTAACTGGTGGCCACTGACGTTAGCAAGCCCGTTCACATCGCAGCATTCTGGATCATAGCTAGTTGGGAAAGCATCTGTAGGGTAATTTTATTGAGTCATTCTTTCCCTTTCACAAATTTGAAAAAGCTGCTGGCTTTTATGATTTATTGTGCTGGTTGTATACAACAAACATTTTCTCGCTGAGAAATTCCATCCCCATCACAGAGAAATTTTAGCATTAAATGGTAGTCTGTAAGTGTAAGGAGGTGATTCCTGGATAGCATATGAAGTTCTACTCTGAATAGGTAGGTGTGTGCATTCTGTATGGGACTGACTGCGTGACTGTGGGGTGAGGGAGCAAAGAGACATGGGGGCAGAGCAGGCATGGGAGGAGGGCAGGAGCTGAGAAGACAACAGTTCTCATCCCACTGCTGTCTTTCTTTTCCCTTCTAGTCACTCTCACTTGGTTAGGAAGTATCAAAGTAGGAAGTCCTCCACAAGCCCTGGTCAGCCCTCTGTGATGGGAGCCTTTGCTACTCTTCTGCCTTTGCAGAAAGACGAGAGGTTATTTGCATAAGCCAGGCACCTACTGTGTACCAGGCACTTTCACACATGCTCTGTGTACTGAGCTGAATAGTGTACCCCCCATTCATGTCTATCCAGATCCTCAGAATGTGACCTTATTGGGAATAGGATATTTTGCAGATGTAATCAAGTTAAGATGAGCTCATACTGAATTAAAGTGGTCCACAAATCAAATGAATGGTGTCCTTATAAGGAGCAAGAGATTTGGAGACACACAGAGACCAACAGGGTCACATGAAGACAGAGGCAGAGATTGGAGTTATGCAGCTACAAGCCAAGCACCACCAGAAGCTAGAAGAAGCTAGAAGAGCCTTCAGAGGAAGCATGCCCCTGCCGACACCTTGATTTTTGACTTCTAGGTTCCAGAACCGTGGGAGAATACATTCCTGTTGTTTTAAGCCACCCAGTTGGTGGTTTTGTTATGACAGCTATCTTAGTCTGTTTTGTTGCTGCTATAACAGAATTCCTGACACTGGATTATTATTTATAAAGAACAGAGGTTTATTTCTTACAATTCTGGAGACTGGGACATTCGAGGTTGAGGGGATGTTCAAGGTTGAGGCGCCCACATCTGGCAAGGCCCTTCTTGCTGTGCCATTCCATGGCAGAAGGTGGAAGGGCAAGAGAGCACGGTGCGGAAGAGAGGGGGCCAAACTCACCCTTTTATCAGGAGCCCACTCCTGCCATGGCAGACCCACTCCTGTGATAACAGTATTAATCCATTTGCAAGGGCAGAGCCCTCATGACCAATCATCTCTTAAAGGTCCGACCTGTCAACACTATTGCATTGGGGATTGTTTCTAACACATGAACTTTGGGGGACACGTTCAAACCATAGCGGCAGCCCTAGGAAACGAATACACTCTGTTAATAAGGACTTGTGACAACCTGGCAGGTGGATACTTTTAGATGCCTTTTATGTCTGAAGGGCTTACTGAGGAAGCTGAGTCTTACTGACGAGGTCCTGCCTTCCTCGCAGCACAGATATTTTGTGAGCACCTGCAGTGGGCCAGGCACTTGGAGATTATAGATGACTGAGTGTGGCCCTTGCCCTCAGGAAGCTCCATGCAGTGTGTGGCTCCAGCCACTTGCTCTGTGTTATGTGTGTGATGTGTGTGTGTGGTGAGGGGTGGGGGGAGCTGGACATGGAGGAGATGGATATTCCCAATAGGTCCCATAGCACTAGGCTGTTTGTCTTGGGCTGCCTTCATCCACTTATAGGCTTCTTCACTCCCCTTTTTGGTGTCTTTTCTTGATTCAAAGAAGATTAACAGGAGATAAGTCAATCTGAGGAAATTCAGACTGAGATGTTCCCCAGTTGCTCTCACCTAATTCTTTTCTGACCCACAAAAATTGAGATAAAAATAGCTTAGTTCCCCCTGGAGAGGGTGTAGGAAGGCTTCTTAGGGTGGAAGGCATTTGATGTAGATTTTGAGGAATTTCTCCTGTCAGAGGAGTGGGGAGAGGCAGAGAGTGGAGGCATCGGTGGGGAAAGGCATTTCAGGCAGAGGAAGGGGTGGGAGGAAAGGTGCCCAGAGGGGCCAGTGTGGGTGGGTCTGGGACGCCACTGTTAGTAACCCACAGCTGCAGTGTAGGTCGTGTGGCTTTAGGGGGAGGCACAGGAGGAAGAAAGGGAGATTGAAGCCATGGTAAGCAGTATTTCTTTCTTTTTTTTTTTTTTTTTTAACTTTTCTTTCTGTGTTTTAAACAGCTTTAAGTATAACTGACACACAAAAAATAGCATATATTTAAAATGTGTAATTTGACAAGTTTTGATGTATGTATATACTGCGAAGCCATCACCACAATCAAGATAATGAGCATATTCATTCCTCCCCCAAATTTCCTTGTGCTTTTTTGTAATCCCTCTCTCCCACCTTTCCCTGACTCTGATACCCATAATCCACCCCTAGGAAGCCACCCAAGTTCCTTTGAGGGGATCTGTGAAGTCCTTCCTTTTCTGATTATGTATCTGTGTAAGACGAGTTTTTTTGTGTCTCTCAGCTAAAACAACCTATCATAACAAATCGAGTGCAGAAGCAAACATGACAATCCAGCTGTCCTCCAGTAAGCCAGACATAAAGAGATTTGCAAAAATACAGAACAGTGCCGCTCTTACCTACATTTCTGGTTGTTTTGAAAAATAGGGTTATTTTTAATAAAAATGCTATTTTTCATAAAAATATGTATTTATGTTACAGTGTAAATATATTATTTAGATGAACATGTTGTAAGGTTTTTATTGTTAATTTTAAATGCATTGATAGCTGAGTATTTAAAAACATTTAGTTTTAATTTATAATACAATAGATATTTACGGATATAACCCACATAAATAAAAGCTCTTTGGAGTACTCAGTTGTTTTTATTTTTTTTTCCTTTTGGAAATTGCCCTTTTGTATGCTGCCTCTTGATTATTTTTAAGATCCTGAGATCAAAAAGTTTGCTTTGAATATCGTTGCTATAGAGGGCTTTGATGCTATGCTTAGCACTTGTGGAATTTATTTTCTAAATAGTGGGGACCTGTTGAAGATCTTTTCAGTGGGGTGACAGGATCTGACTTGGTTTTAGGAGGAAGCCTTTGGCAGCGTAAGGATGAGGAGACCAGGGTGGAGACCACTGCAGGAGCCCAGGAAAGGAATAAGGAGACCTGACGGAGGGGCATGGCTGTGGGAACTGGAGATAAGTGATCCGGCTTGAGGGATAATCAGGACAGGAAGTGCAATCTCAGGTCTTTGTTTCTTATAGGATGTGGATGTGAGCTGACCCCTCAGAAAGCAGGTGTGTGTGGAGGAAGTGTCTTAGGCAGTGATTCAGAGGGAAGCAGCTTCTTCAGGGTTTCCTCCACCTTCAGGGGTGGAGAAAAAGGGCTGGCCAGGGCGGGGCTGGACTGCAACTCAGAGTCTTTTTCACACAGGCAGGGGTGACCCAGGCTTCCCTTGCCAATCAGCGGATGGTGCAGAGCTTGTGACAGGTGAGGGCTGCAGCTCAGTGAGCAGCCCCTCCCAGGTCTGAGGCTAGCAGCCACAGGTGAGAACCAGAAGTCAGGGAAGGGAGCACTGCAACCTGCCAGGCCCACCTTTCCTTGGTTTGGGTCTGGGTGGGCTTCATCTAACAGGTTGATGGTCTGTGGATCTGACCACTGGGAAGGGAAATGTGGAGGCAGGCAGGGACTAACAGAAATTTGGGGTTGGCAGGTGCCTATCAGGGAAGCAAGAGAAGAGAAAAAGTCCTTTGAACCTGAGACCACACTAGAAGGCAGTTCAGAGAACTGGAGAGCTTGATTTATATGATCAGCTGGTTTTAAAGGCCAGGGTGCGTGGAAGTCTCTCAGGACTAGGTTTTGATGCAGCCCCAATCTGAGTGCAGAGGCTCCAGCCCTGCTCTAGAGGAGTCTTAGGTTGGTGTCCACCTTGGCAGGAAGAAGCCCAGCACCTAGAAGAGCAGCTTCTTATTGAGGTTACTTTGTCTTCAAGTCCAGAGGAGGTTTGGGGACAAGCATGTCCAGATTGGGGTGAATAGAGGTCACCTTCCCTAATTGAGCAGTCAGGTCTTGCACAGAGAACCAATTCTTGCAGTCAGTTCTCCTCCACAGCCTGAGGAAGCCACCAACACACAGAGTGTACTGGGGTACATACTTTGGGAATGTGTTAAACCTTCACTAATTTGAGTACCAGTAATACAAAATTAATGCCCATTCCGATGGAACCAGAGTTATAATGTTAATCTTTGTAACTGTCTGTTAGGTATTAGTTAACATTGAACATTTAGGTAGGCCCATGTTATGGCTGCTGTGTGGGCGCTTATCCATTTTCACAATGTATGGCATACCTGTAAATAACCTTAAGCACACTGTTGATGACTGTGGAAGCACTGGGACTCTTTCAAACTACTGGGATTATTAATGTGGGCATGACTAATGTGTAATCAATAACCCAGATTACCAAATAAATATCCAAACATAAATGAACTTAGAGACCTCTGACTGCCTTTCAGAATCTTTATAGCATGATTCTCAGAGGCAGGACATTTCCCATTGGCCTTTCGATCTCATGGGCTCCTCCTGTTGTTCATCCTGATTATCAAATTTGGAGAGAATGTAGTGTTTTCATTGCTAAGCCCTATCTTTAACAATGTGTTGTTACAATATTTTGTTTTGAATGGCCTTAGATGATCTCCAAATGCCCAGACATTCTTCTTTTCATTAAAAAGTCTATCAGGACTTCTGCTTGCCAATATTTCTTTAAGCCTTTAGCTCATGTTATATGTGGATGATGATAACCAGTACCACCACAATGAAGATAACAAACATTTGGTGTGTGCTTATAATGTTCTTTTCATATCTTAGGGCATTTAATCCTCACAACAACCTCTGAGAGAAGCGTTATTCTTACTCCATTCTACAGATGAAACCCAAGGCCCATTGAAATAACACCACTTCCCTAAGGTCACATGGCTTGAAAGTGACTAAGCTAGGAGTTGAACCGAGGCAATCTGGTGCCCAGGTCCTCTTCTTAACCATTACACTATACCTAAAAGCCAAACTCCATTTCGTCCCCCACACTGTTAAGAATTAGAGAGATGTAGATAACAGCAGATTTTGAAGAACCGTGTATTTAATTACAGTTTTCTTGGAGAGAGTACTTTGTTATCCTCTGGAAGTTTACACCTTGTCTGTTTTTATTGTCTGTGATGCCATTTATGATGTTTTTATGTGGTGGTATTTTTATCTTTTTCTTTCTGTTAGCTGTCATTTTTATCTACAGAACCTATAGCCGATTATCTATGCTATTTTCTCACCTGACAACTAAAATATTGACAATAAACATCTCAGTCATTGCTTGCAGCATAGAAAAAAAAATGTGGTGAAACACATTTATCGTAACTCAGTTTTGGAAACCATCCATCTTTGTATTCAGGTGACAGATGCACTTGTAAAGAACTAGTGATTACAGCACCAATTTAGACTTCGCAGAAGGAATGGGGTGGTCTTATTTTGTGTATGGGCTCTTCAGGCAGAGCACGTACTCTGAGTGCAGGAGCCTTGCAGTATCTTTAGTTGGCCCGAGCTGCTTTTGTTCTGGTCTTGAGACTAATGAGTGTGTGGGTTCCAGAGTGCATCAGACCTGTGACCTTACATGTACACATGTTAATGCGATTAGAGCTACATTATCAGGCACTTGCTTTTGGTATTCAGTTAACAAATATTTACTGAATACCTACTGTATGCTTACTAGGAACAGGAGTACTGAGTAGGATAGAGATGGTCTCCATCTTCATGGTTTATTAGGGGAAACAGAATGTAGAAGAGCTAAATATAAATAAGTTAATAAGAGAAGTGGGAAAGTCTGCAAAAGACATACATAAACCCAAGGGACTTGCCTTAGTCTAGGGACTCTGAGCAGGCTTCCGTAAGAAACTGACTTGTAGGGCCGGCCTGTGGCTCACATGGGAGAGTGTGGTGCTGATAACACCAAGGGCCACATGTTTGGATCCCTGTATAGAGATGGCTGGTTACCTCACTTGGGAGAGTGTGGTGCTGACAACACCAAGTCAAGGGTTAAGATCCCCTTACCGGTCATCTTTAAAAAAAAAGAAAGTGACTTTTCCGCTGGGCTAAAAGGATGTGGAGGGGTTAGTGTATGATGACAAGGGAGGACAGCATGGCAGGTGGAGGGAACAGCAGGTGGAAGACACATCAGTAGAAGAAATAATAGCATGGTAAACAGAGAAGTCCAGCAGGGCTGGAGCAGAAAGAGTGAGCAGAGGGTGGCTCGACATGATGCTTGATTCTTTTTCTAATGGCCGTGAGAAGTTATTAAAGGATTTTGAGCCTGGGGTAACATGATCCAATTTGCATTTACATTTCGAAAAGGTCAGTGCAGTTACTATTCATTCCACAAGTAATTATTGAGCGTTTACTGCATTCCTAGGCTCTGGGTATAAGTCAGGAAATAAAATAGACAGAAAATTCCTTTCTATCTACTGGGGTGGGGTGAGGAGATAGTAAAGAACTAGCCAGTATCTACAGAGCATATCAGGTGGTGAGGAGTACTATGAAGAGCAGCAAAGGTCTGAGAGCGTGCAGTGGGGGAAAGGGTGCAAATTGATATAATGTGGCTAGAGAAGGCCTCATGCAGAAGGTGGCATTTCAGCAAAGGCCTGAATGAAGTGAGAGATGGACCATAAAGGAGAAGAGCTTTCCAGACAGATTGAAGAGCAAGCCCAAAAGCCCTAAGAAGATAGGAGAATTGGTATGTTCAAGGCCAAGTGACAAGGCTGATGTGGCTGGAGTGGAGTTAGCAAGGGAGGGTGGCAGGAGCTGAAATCACTGATGTAGTAGAGACCCACATAGTGGAGAGCCATGTTGGCCAATGTAAGGATTTTAGTTTTCATGGTGAGTGAGATGGGAAGCCATTGGAAGAATGATATAATGTGCATGATGTTTTAACAGGACAAGTCAGATAGCTGTCTGCCCTGCGGCCCCCCATCCCCAAATGCTCTGTTGAAATTGACTGTAAGTAAGAAAGGAAACGATGACTTGGACCAGTGGGTTCGTGTAGAGGTGGTAAGATCAGAATGACTCGATACAGAACAGATTTGAAGGGAGGGCATTAGCAGGCTGTTGCACTAGATCTGTTAGGTGACTTCCGGACCTGCATGGGGTCCTGGAGATGGAGAGGTGTGGGAAGATCTGATAGATAGAACAGGGCTGACACACAGGACTTGTTGATAGGTGGGATGTGGGACATGAGGGTGAGGGAGGAGTCAAGGATGACTCCTGGATGTCTGGCTGGAGCAACTAGGTGATACCATTTACTGGGAGCACTAGACACAGAGCAGTTTGGTGATGAGGTGGGTGAATGACTCCAGTTTGAACTGGGGTTGATTTGGAGATACCTGTGATATACAAGTCTGGATTTCAGATGTGTGACCCAGACTAAAGATGGAGATTTAGGGGTTAACCAGAAAGAAGATATAAATGGGAATTGAAACCACAGATTATGGATGGGCTTGTTGAAGAGTAGAGTGGGAAGAGAAAAAGGCATGACCAAGTTGAGGAATACCACTTTTAAAGGCTGGGAAGAGTGGACTCAGTGAGACACATAGAAACAGAATGTTTAAAGTGTGGAAGGAAAACTAGGAGGCTGTGCTTCACAAAAACAGGTGCAGAGTGTTTCACGAAGGAAGGAATCACCATACTGTCTCCTGCCTTGGTGCCTTTGCACACACTGTTCCTAGCACCTAAACTTCCCCTTTACGCTTCTCTACATATTTCACTTATACTGTGCTTTATTTTACCTTTTATGTCTAGCGACTAGTATAGTGCCTGGCATGCAATTCTACTTAGGTGTTCATAGTCTCCTTTTTAAGACTGTAAGGAATTTAACATTTTGTTTAATAGGCTCTTTTAAAAATATGCTAACATTTTGTTGGGCTTTGAGTGATCTCCTTATTCCCAGCTAAGTGTTTCTGTGTGCACATAAGGACACATAACTCATGTCTATTTTTGTGCCCCCCTGGGTGTTTCATACACTTTTCTGTAGAGAGTAAGGTACTCGGTAAGTCTTAGCCTAACTTGCTTAGCAGCATGGTGATGGGCTTATGTTAATTAATAACAAGTGTGATTTTGTATGGACAAACTCGGGGTTTGGGATCAGAAGACCTGGGTTGGTGTCCACGTTCTGTCCCATACAACCTGTGTGATACTGGCAAGTCATTTGGGATCCTTGAACCTCAGTTTCCTCTAATCAGAAGCAAGAGAATTACACCTCTCCTGAAAGATTGCCAGGAGGATCAGGTGAGGCTATGCATGTGAAAGTGCTTTGTAAACTGGAAATCTCAGCCAGGGCATTCTGAGGCCCAGGGTAGATGATCTGTACCCAGTCTGTGCTGTTGTTTCTCTTGCATTGTGTGTTTCTAAGATATGGGTATATTACTAAGTGGGTTTCAGTTGCTGCCTCGAGCTCCTGTGCTCTTGGGTCTGTTATGGAAGGAGTTGTTCATGTCAAAATGGCTGATGGGATATGAGTCGTAGACCTGCTCTTTGAGCCCAGCATGGGCCTGCTACAACCATACTATTTTGTCCTTAGTGCAGAAAGAGCCCCTGAATTGGGAGGGAGGAGCAGAATGACTAAATCCTGCTGCCTCACTTCTTCAACTGGCTTCTACTTCCTCATTAGCTTCTCTAAGGTAGTGAGTGTTGTGGTTAAGAACTTGGGCTTTTAGTTGAGCAGAAGTGGGTTTGAATCCCAACTTTACCACTTACTGGGTGTTTGAGCCTGAGAAAGTTACTTAACTCCTCTAGCCCTCAATTTTCCCATCTGCAACGTGGGGCTGATAAGAACATCTACCTCAAAGGGCTATTATGAAGAATAAATGAGATGATGCATGTAATACGCTTAGTGCACAGTGCCTGGTGCACCCAGTAAGTGCTTAATAAATGATGGCTGCTATTGTTATTATTGCTGATACTGGTTCCAGTGGGTCTTTCCAACATTGCATTGATAGAGGACAGTCCCTAGTCAAGCTTAGGAGAAGGGAGCAAGGGAAATTTCACTTTTTTTTGTAGAAGCATAGTTAATTATACATATTTGTGTGGTACAAAGTTGACTCTCAGTAGTTGTGTACAATATGTGATGGTCAAATCAGGATACTTAGCTTATTCATCATTACAATACAGTCATTTTTGTGTCTGTTGACCAATTTTTCATTAATTTGTTGTTAACCCCCTTCTCCCCATCCCCCTCCTCTTTTCCACTTCTAATAACCACAGTTCTGTTCTCTCCTTCTAAAAGTTTGACATATTATTGTGATTTTTGTTTCTTTCTCTCTCTTTCTTTCTTTATTGTTTATTTGTTTATTTATTGATTCAGCTTCCACTTATGAGTGAGGACATGTAGTATTTCTCTTTCTGTGCCTGGGTTGTTTCACTTAACATAATTTTCTCCAAGCTCATCCATGTTGCTGTGAATGGTAGAATTCCATTCTTTTTAATGGCTTAGTAGTATTCCATTGTGTGTGTGTGTGTGTGTGTGTGTGTGTGTGTGTATACACACATACCACATTTTACTTATCCAGTCATCCATCCGTGGACCTTTAGGCTGGTTCTATAGCCTGGCTATTGTAAATAGAGCTGTGATAAACATGAGAGTACAGATATCCCTTTGACATGATGATTTCCATTCCTTTGGGTATGTACCCAGTAGTGGGATTGCTGGATTTTATGGCAGTTCTATCTGCAGTTGTTTAAAGAACCTTCATACTGTTTTCCATAACGGCTGTACTAATTTACAGCCTCATCGACAGTGCAGAAAAGTTCCTCTTTCTTCATATCCTCGCTATCATTTGTTATTCTCTGACGTTTTGATAACAGCCAGTCTGATTGGCGTGAGATGATATCTCAGTGTGGTTTTGATTTGCATTTCCCTGATGCTTAGTGATGTTGAGCATATTTTCATGTGTCTGTTGGCTATTTGTATATCTTCCTTTTAGAAATGCCTATTCAACTAATTTCCCAATTTTTTAATCAGATTACTTGTTTCTTTACTGTTAAGTTGTTTGAGTTCCTTGTATAGGCTGGTTATTAATCCCCTGTTGGATGTGCAGTGTTACATAACAGAATACCTGAGACTGGGTAATTTATAAAGAACAGAGGTTTATTTGGCACATGATTCTGGGACAGCTGCATCTGGCACGGGCCTCAGGCTGTTTCTACTCATGGCAGAAAGTGGCAGGCAGCTGGCAGGTATAAGCAGATCACATGACATGAGGAAGCAAGAAACAGGGTCTTTTAAACAACCAGCTCTCACAGGAACTAAAAGAGTGAGAACTAATTCACTACCCCCCCCGGGGGGGGGCATTAATCTATTCATGAGGGATCCACCCCTATGACTCAAACAGCTCCCAACACTGCCACATTGGTGATCAGATTTCCACATGAGTTCTGGGAGGACAATGCATCAAAACTCCATCACACAGTTTGCAAATATGTTCTCTCATTATGTAGGTTGTCTCTTCACTCTGTTGATTGTTATCTTGGCTGTGCAGAAGGTTTTTAGTTTTATATAATACCATTTGCTTATTTTTTCTTTTGTTATCTTTGCTTTTGGGGTCTTATTTGTGTAGTCTTTGCCCAGCCCTACATCCCGGAGTACTTCCTGTATGTTTTCTTGAAGGAGTTTTAAAGTGTCAAGTCTTATATTTAAGTCTTTAATCATTTTGAGGTATTTTTTTTTTCACTTTCCAACTTTTACTCTGGATACCATCTGCAAGGATGGTGATTGGACTTTGTTCATCTCTGCATTCTCACAGACCAGGTTAGTGCATTGGCCAGAGCAGACACTGAATACAAGGCAGAGAACTTGAACTGGACATGTAAACAGTGCTTCACAGTGGTTTGAAATGTTTTCTCTCAACACACATACAATAGCCAACTTAATAGATGAGTCGTCAAATAGGGTTTGGCCTGCTGTTGCAGTCTTGAAGCTCCATCAGCAGGCAGTAGGGTTGACACAGTCAAAATATTTTTGGCAAGGAAGATTGGCAAAGGTGAATGTTTCTCAATTAGGGGCCGAGGACGCTGGTACTTTGGCTATTTCAAACTCCTCGTCCCTAGCCTGGGTCCCAAGTGGAATCCTTTGGTGGGCTTCTGTCCACTTAGCCCTAATGAGCATGGTTGTGCATCTGGCACATGCCTGGAATCTACATGGTGGAAAGTCTGTAATTTAGCAATCACTCAGCTAAGTATCTTCCTCTGGACAGTTGGTGGAATCCAGAAGAGGACCCAGAAAACTCCACATAAGGTGCCTCATGAAAGCCTCTTAAGAACTTTTGGAAACTTGTTCGGTGTGTGTCCTGTGGGCTTGGGCCATAGTCACAAAAGACACAATCCCAAACGCCATAGTCTCGAATGTTGAAATCCTGAAAAATAAAAAATCCCTTAAGTCTAAATCCTGAAAGAGCAAAATCCCCAAAATATAATTCTAGAAAAAATAATTTAAAAAAATATTTTAAAGGCATTGATTTACATTTTTAAAAGCAGATTTATTTGAGCAACATGTAAAAACATGGCAGAACACTTTATAGGCCACTTTACACAATAAAATAGGCAATACTTTTGCAAGCATAAACGCTCAGGTATACTAATGACAGTTGCTTGGGTATAACAGTTATGAATGATGAACTGTATTCATAAAGAAATAGGTCAACAAGTGAAATGTATAAATTCATATCACTGTGATTGGTGATTGTGTGCACTCAGCTTTATAACTATGGTCATCTGAATGTGGTGATAGACAACTAAGTCTTGATGAGACTGATCAAAATCCACCTTGGATCACCACCATATATGCAGCCACTCAAAGAGCTGAGATCTTGAGAAATTTTAATATTTAGAATTGTGATTTTCAGGATTTTAGACGTTAGTGATTTTAGACTTTAAGGATATCATACTTTAGAGATTTTGATCTTTAGAGAGTTAGATTTTTTAGGATTTCAACATTTGGGACTATGGCATTTGGGAACTACTCTGTGAGGTGTATTGGGGTCCCAAGAGTGAACAAGAATGGTCCCTGCTTTCAAGGAGGGTCCAGCAGTTTATGGGTTGAGGTGGTTGGGTTTTGAGGAAATCATGATTCAAGGTGATGAGAGTCAGGTAAAGCATTCCCTGAGAGGTTGTATCTAGGCTAAAGAGCAGGCAGGTTTCTTTAATTAATTAATTAATTAGTTTGTTTGTTTGTTTATTTATTTATTTAGTCTGTCTGTCCGTCTATCTATTTATTTATTTATTTCAGATATTCATGAGATACAAAGCTGATTGTCCCCCCTCCTTCCCATGATGTGTGGCCAGATTCATATTGGGGACATAGCAATTACCAGAAATTGCTTTTGTACCCTTTGTCCCCTTCCAATTATCCCCCAACCTCCCTCCTCCTCCCGCTCTCCCCTCCAATTTGTAGTCCTAGGAATATTCCCTCCCTCTGTTGGATCACGGTGCTACTGTGGTCTTTCTTTCCTGCCTTCATTTCTCTCTTAGCTCCCACATGTGAGTGAGCACATGTGGTATTTATCCCTCTGTGCTTTGCCTGTTTCACTCAACATAAGTTTCTCCAGGTTCATCCATGTTGTTGCAAATGGGAGAATTTCATTCTTTTTTATGGCAGAGTGTATATATACCATGGTGTATATATACCACAGTTTCCTTATCCAATCATCTATTGATGGACATATATGTTGGTTCCATATCCTGGCTATTGTAAACAGAGCTGCAATAAACATGGGAGTGCAGGTATCCCTTCAACATGATGATTTCCATTCCTCTGGGTAAATACCCAGAAGAGGGATTGCTGGATCATATGGAAGATCTATCTGTAGTTGTTTGAGAAACCTCCAAATTGTTTTCCAAAGTGGTTGTAGTAATTTACAGTCCTGACAACAGTGCAGTAGTGTTCCCTTCTCTCCACACACTCGCCAGCATTTGTTATTCACTGTCTTTTTGATCATAGCCAGTCTAACTGGAGTGAGGTGCTTTCTCAATGTAGTTTTAATTTGCATTTCCCTGATGACTAGTGATGTTGAGCATTTTTTCATGTATCTGTTGACCATCTGTATGTCTTCCTTTGAAAAATGTCTATTCAGCTCCTTTGTCCATTTTTTAATTGGGCCATTTATTTTTTTACTGTATAATTGCTTGAGTTCTATGTATATTCTGGATATTAGTCCTTTGTCAGATGCATGGTTGGCAAAAATTTTCTCCCACTCTGTAGGTTGTCTTTTCACTCTGTTGATTGTTTCCTTTGCTGTGCAGAAACTTTTTAGTTTGATATAGTCCCATTTGTTTACATTTTCTTTTGCTGCTTGTGCTTTTGGGCTCATGTTCATAAAGCCTGTGCACTGACCTAACTGCTAAAATGTTTCACCTCTATTTTCCCTTAGTAATTTTACAGTTTTGGGTCTTATACCTAGGTCTTTAATCCATTTCGAGTTGATTTTAGTGTATGGTGAGGGAAGCATATCAAGTTTCATTCTTCTGCATATGGATACCCAGTTTTCCCAGCATCACTTGTTGAAGAGGCAGTCCTTTCTCCAATGTAAATTTTTGTTGCCTTTGTCTAATATCAGATGGCTATAAGCCTGAGGAGTGATTTCTGGGTTCTCTATTCTACTCCACTTGTCTGAATGTCTGTTTTTATTCCAGTACCCTGCTGTTTTGGTTACAACAGCTTTGTAGTATAATTTGAAGTCAGGCAGAATTATGCCTCCGGCTTTGTTGTTTTTTGCTCAGGATTGCTTTGGCTATTCATGGTCTTTTGTTTTTTCCATATGAAAGGTAAGATTGTTTTTCTATTTCTGTGAAGAATGTCATTGGTATTTTGATGGGATTGCATTGAGTCTGTAGATTGCTTTGGGTAGTATAGACATTTTCACAGTGTTAATTCTTCCAATCCAAGAGCATGGAATATATTTCCATCTTTTTGTGTCTTCTTTAATTTCCTTCTGAAGTGGTTTGTAATTCTCCTTGTAGAGGTCTTTAACCTCCTCAGTTAATTTGATCCCTAGGTACTGTATTTTTTTGGTGACAATTGTAAATGTACTTACTTTCTTTATTTCTCTTTCTGTTAATTATTTGACTATATAAATGCTACTGATTTCTGGGCATTTATTTTGTATCCTGCAACATTACTGAAAACATTAATCAGCTCTAGGAGTTTTTTGATAAAGTCTGTAAGGTTTTCTATATATACTATCATGTCATTTGCAAATAGGGAAAGTTTGACTTCATCATCTCAAATCTGGATTCCCTTTCTTTCTTTCTTTCTCTTGCTTGATTGCTCTAGCTAGTACCTCCAGCACTATGTTGAATAGAAGTGGTGAGAGTGGGCATCCTTGTCTTATTCCTGTCCTTAAGGGGAAGGCCTTCAATTATTCCCCATTCAGAGTAATACTGGTGGTAGGCTTGTAATAAGTGGCTTTTATTGTGTTAAGATATTTTCCTTCTATACCTAATTTGTTGAGAGTCTTTATCATGAAGGAATGTTGAATTTTGTCAAATGCCTTTTCATCATCTATTGAGATAATCATATGGTCTTTGTCCTTGAGCTTGTTGATGTGATATATCACATTTATTGACTTTCATATGTTGAATCATCCTTGCATCCCAGGGATAAATCCCACTTGATCATAGTGTATAATTTTTTTTTAATATGTTGCTGTATTCTAATTGCTAATATTTTGTTAAGGATTTTAGCATCTATGTTCATCAAGGATATTGCCTGCAATTTTCTTTTTTTGTTGTGTCTTTATCTTGTTTTAGTATCAGAGTTATGTTGGCCTCATAGAATGAGTTTGGGAGAGTAGAGTCTGTTTTAATTGTTTGGAAGAGTTTCATGGGAATTGGTATTAACTCCTCTTTAAAAGTTTGATAGAATTCAGCTGTAAAGCCATCTGCACTCAGGCTTTTTTTTGTTGGAAGATTGCTAATTACTGCTTCAATCTCCTTGCTTGTTATTGGTCTGTTCAGGTTTTCTATCTCTTCTTTGTTCAGTTTTGGTAATTTATATGTGTCTAGAAACTTGTACATATCTTCTAGATTTTCAAATTTGTTGTCATACAGTTGTTTATAATAGTCTCTAATGATTCTTTGTATTTCTGTGGTGTCAGTTGTAATGGCTTCCTTTTCATTTCTGATTTTTGTTATTTGGGTCTTCTCTCTTCTTTTGTTAATCTAGCTAATGGGGTGTCTATTTTGTTTATCTTCTTGAAAAACCAACTTTTAGTTTTATTAATCTTTTCTATTGTTTTTTTTAGGTCTCTATTTCATTTAGTTCTGCTCTGAGCTTAATTATTTCCATCTACTGCCTTTCGGTTTGGATTGTTGTTGTTTTTCAAGTTCTTTGAGGTGTAGCATTAGGTCGTTTATTTGGAGTCTTTCCATTTTTTTGATAGAAGCATTTACTGCAATAAATTTCCCTCTTAGTACTGCTTTTGCAGTATCCCACAAGTTTTGGTATGATGTATCTTTATTTTCATTAGTTTCTAGGAATTTTTTGATTTCCTGTTTAATTTCTTCTTGGACCCATAGGTCATTCAGGAGCATATTATTTATTTTCCATGTATTTGTATATCTTCCAGTGATCTGCTTATTGTTTATTTCCAGTTTTAGTCCATTGTGGTCTGAAAAGATTGCTGGAATGGTTTCAATTTTTTAAAATTTGCCGAGACTAGATTTGTGACCTAATATGTGGTCTATTCTGGAGAATGTACCAGGAGCTGATGAGAAGAAAGTGTATTCTTTAGCTGTTGGGTGAAATGTTCTGTATATATCTGCCAAGCCAGTTGATCTAGGGTGTAGATTAAATCCTGTGTCTCTTTGTTGAGTTGCTCCCTGGAAGTCCTGTCCCATACTGAGAGAGGGCTGTTGAGATCACCCACTGTTAATGTATTAGGACCTATCTCCTTCTTTAGGTCTAAGAGTGTTTGCTTGATATATCTGGGTGCTCTGGTATTAGGTGCATACATTTTTATGATTGTTATGTCTTCTAGCTGGATAGTTCCCTTTATAATTATATAATGGCCTTCTTTGTCTTTTGTAATGTTTTTTGGTTTAAAGTCTATTTTGTCTGATATAAGAATAGCTATTCCTGCTCGTTTTTGGTTTCCATTTGCATGGCATGTCTTTTTCCATCCCTTCACTTTTAGTCTCTGAGTGTCTTTACAGGTGAGGTGGGTCTCTTGAAGACAGCACATACTTGGGTCTAGCTTTTTAATCTAGTCAGTTAATCTGTGTCTTTTGAATGGGTAGTTTAGTCTATTCACATTTAGAGTAGTTACTGAGAAGTGTTGTTTAATTCCTGTCATTTAATTGCTAATTAGGTGGTTTAAATATCTTTCTATCATTATTTCCCCTTTTATTTCTCTTCTCTAATGTGAGTTGGGGATTTAAGGTGGAATGGTTTAGCTTCTTTCTCTTGCTGGCATTTTTGTTTTAACTGTGGGTTTTGCTCTTTCTTATGTATTCATGATGATGGTCACAATTATTCAGAATCCAGATGAATGACTCCCTTGAGAATTTCTTTCAGGGCTGGTTGTGTGGTGGTGAACTCCCACTTTTGTTTGTCTGGGAAATACACTATTTCTCCCTCATTTCTGAAGGAGAGCCTTGCTGGGTAAAGAATTCTTCTGGCCTGTAGGGTTTCGGTTGAGAAGTCTGCTGTTAGTTTGATGAGGGCTGCCCTATAAGTGACCTGACGCTTTTCTTTTGATGCTTGTTGAATTCTCTCTTTGTCTTTGAACTTTGTGAATTTAACTATAATATGTCTTGGGGAGGATCTTTTTGGGTTGAATCTGTTTGGGGACCTTTGAGCTTCCTCGATCTGAAGGTCTGTATCTCGTCTTACACCTGGGAAGTTTTCAGTTACTATTTCCTTGAGTAGGTTTTTGATACCTTTTACCTTCTCTTGCCCTTCAGGAATACCCAAAACTCCATTGTTAGAGGGCTTGAGATTGTCTGATATCTCTCTTAGGTTTTCCTCATTATTTTAAATTCTTTTTTCCTTTTCTTTGTCTGCCTAAGTTATTTCCAAAAGACCATCTTCAAGCTCTGAGATTCTTTCTTCTGCTTGCTCCACCCTGCTGCTCAAGCTCTCAGTCATGTTTTTTATTTCACTGAGTGGGTCTTTCATTCCTACAAGTTCTGCTACACTCTTTTTTATGGTATTAATCTCTTCGTAGATTTCCTCCTTCATATTCTGGATGTTTTTTCTTGTTTCATTGTGTTCTCTAATTGAGTTTTCCATTATTTCTTCAAGTTTTCTTAAGATCATTTCTTGAAATTCTTTTTCAGACATTTCAAGGTTTCCCTGTTCCATGGAGTCTGATTTGGGGGCATTACTGTATCCTTTCGATGGTATCATTTCTTCTTTATTGTTTGTACTTCTAGTGTTTTTTTGCTGATGCTTGGTCATTTTGTAGGGGGTTTGCTTCTTCTATTACACTGAGGTTGGCTGTGGAGTGGCCTTGGTTACTACTGCGGAGGGTGAACTGTCTTACTTGACAGTAGGTGTGGTGGTGGTTATGTTAAGCCAACTTGGTTCCTGTTCTTGACTTTGTGGTCATAGAATGAGCCCCTAAAACGTGGAGTTCTGCTGGGCCAAACTCGGTGGATTGGATCCATAGGCTGGTGCTCCCCCCTGGGTCTGAGGCGGGATGAGGGGCCACATGAAGCTGTGCTGTTCCGCTGGCTGGCTGGCACTGGCGGGCTCACCTGCATGGTGCCAGTTTGGGGTGGCAGGGCAGGGCCTTGAGCTCCCCCCTGCCTGGGTCCAATGCATGGGGTGGACGGGGGGTTGCATGGAGCTGTGCAGTTTGGCTGGCTGGCTGGTACTGGCAGGCTCACCTAAAGAGCACGTAAGTTTCACCCAGGACAGAAGAAAGGAATTCCAGGAAGAGGAAACAGCATGTGCAAAGTCCTGGTGGCAAGAGATACCACGATGTCTTTTGAGAACAATAAATAGTTCAGTGCTATCTGGAGAGTGGCAGATGAAGTGGAGGGGTAAAAAGGAGCTATATTTTAACAGGTAGTAAGGTCAAGCTTGAGGAAACAGATGGAAAGATTAAGTGAGCTGTACTGAGGAATGGGAGAGAAATTGGACTAGGACACATAGGACAGTTGGTGAGCAGGGTTGAAGACCAGCTGAGATCGGACAGCATGACTATGTGGTGCCACCAGTCTGTAAGGTTCCATGACATGTGTTCTGCTGTGTTGATCTGTGGTTAGGAGTTTGCCAGGTGGGAAAAATTGAAAGGAAAGGAAGCAAAGAAGATCAGTGTATTGATAACAGAGTGATTGAAGTCAGAGACCATGGTGTCTAAGATGGAAGGCAAAGGTGGCTTGAGAGACTTCATACTGGAAGAGTGAGAATAAAAGGCTGAGAAAAGTAGTGATCAGAAAGTAGGCTGTTTGTGTTTAAGATTTCAGAGTTGGACTGTTCCAGGTGAAGAGAAATTCTGGGGGTCAACATGGGCATGTGGAGTTGAACATCTTTGGAGATGAGGAAAGCAAGGAACTGAGAGGCCACAGGCTGGATATGTTATCCACGTGTATACTGAAGTCACCTAGGGTGAAGGTGGGGCTTGCAGCAGAAAGAAACCCTAGGAGCCAGGTGCCGCAGCCCCCAGTGAATGTGAGAAAGTGCCCATGAGTCTTGAGATGAAAGTGATGAGGAGAGAGAGGCACCATAGTTGCATGGTTGTGAACCTCAAAGGAGGAGGGACACATTTGTTATAATATGAGGTTGTTCTTCCTGTGCTATCTAAAGCTCAGTTTGGCCTGGGGCAGTCTCCGCTTTGGCCCTTAAGGGATGGACACCCTTTGAAATGTGTACAGCAGCCATCAGGGCATTCCTCTCACTCTTTGTCCCCGTTAGCATTTGCTTTGCTGTAGATTCCTGGTGAGAATTTTTTTCTCATAGTCCTTGAAGAACTATTCCTTGCTTGACTTCACTGAACCTCCTGCTGGGGCAGATTTATGCTTGCCTGGGGAACCTGCTTCCAAAGGCCCAGGCAGCTCTGCCCTTAGAGAGGGACTTTTGTTATTTACCAATAGTGGTTGCCAAACTGTATTTTATGGGAGTACTAGTTGTATTAGTCCTTCAACATGCTGAGCAATAAAGGGTTTCATGGTCAAATCCTATGAACCTATATTCCTCTCTTAGAGATTCATAATCTGAATTAGTATGTGAAGAGTCCAAGAAATTTTGCAGTAAGAAAACCTTTGTGTAATGTAGCATTTCCCCAAAGTATTTGACCACCAAAGGCTTTTCCTCACTTACTCCCCATTAATACCCAATGGATATACATTGGGAAGTGCTGGCCAATTGTTAGAAAAGAAGTTTGTGGATTTTTTCCCCTGACCAAGGGCCACTTATCTAAAAAGTTGCATATTGCAACACTGGTGTATTTAAATTCTACTGAAAGATTTCATTATTTTCCATGAGTTTAAATACCATGAATTACTACATTGGGTTAGAATTAAAACATTAAAATATTTTGTTTAGAATAACTGTCATTCTTTTGTTAAGTGGAAACATTAGGAAATTAACAGCATTTCATTTTACTTTGGAAGAATTCCCATAATTAAGATTAAAATCTAAAAAAGAAAACACACCATTTTTTAAGAGTCCTCTTGCTCTTATTTTAATTAAAAATGATGGCATAAATTTCAAACTAATCACATTATCTTTTTAAGGTAGTGATATGGATTGAATTGTATGCCCCAAGTTTTAAGTCACTGAAGCTTACCCACCATTGTAACTGTTGAGAGTGGAAAATTCTATTACGGTAATTGAAAGGTGGGTCCTTGAAGAGGTGATTAGATTCTGAGGACCATGCCTACTGAATGGATTAATAATGGTGGTCAAGGGCATGGTTCTGAGGGCTTTAAAAGGAGAACATGTGAGAATCTCTCTCTCTCTCTCTTTACTTTCTTCATCTTGCAATGTGATACTCTGCATCACCACCAAAGAAGACTCTCACCATATGTGTTCCCTGGACTTTGGACTTCCCAGCCTCTGAGACTGTAAGCAATAAATTTCATCTTCTTATAAAGTACCCAGTTCCAAGTATTTTGTTATAAGCAACAGAAACAGACTAATATAGGTAGTGATAAAATTTCTTTGCAAATGTATGCAGATCATTCATAAAAATTAATGATATGCCTGGACTTAGATACATCCTTTGAAATATTAAAAGACAAAAAAATGAAAAAAAAGCATTTTATGAAGCCATAATGAAATGAGAAATAAGTAAGGAAGTTAACAACATGCTCTGTTAAATAACACCTTGATTCTGAGAGAAGTGCAGAATCTAATAACCTAGACTTTTTAATAGGGAAAACAAACATAAATACGAACATAACAAAATAATTGTGGGATGTTGCCAAAGTGGTGTTTAGAGGAAGAGGCATTACTTGAGGTATTTGTGTTGGTTAGAAAGGAAAGACAAAACATAAGGAATGAAGCTTGCACCTAGATATCTTTGAGTAGGAGTAATGTCAGAAGCCAGGAATGGTGGGCAGAGGAACTAAAAGCAGAAATAAATAAACTGGAGATAAAGCCGACAAATCCTACAGCTAATTTTTGAAAAAATGAACAACTGTTTGCTTAACTAAAAAAGAAAAAGAAAACACATATTCATTAAATTAGAAGTGAGACAGGAGATCTGAAAACAAATGTAAAGGATTTAGAAATTTGCAGAGAAATGTTACCCTCCACTATGTGCTAACAAATCAGATAAATCAGAGTGGGAATAAATGACTCCCTGCAAAATTACAAAATATAAAAACTCATACATGATTAAAGAGAAGACATAAATAGACCAATACCAGAAGAAGAAATAGGAGAAGTCATTAAAGTCTTACTGTGAACCCCCCATAAACCATGGGTATTTGGCCGTAGGAGATTAATAGAAAGACCCTAGACTTTAGAATAATGTTAATAATTTTTGATGGCCTATTGTGGACTAGATCCTTTACACACACACACACACACACACACACACACACACACACTCACACTCACACACTCACATCATACCTATAAGTTCCAATCCATAAAACTATGTATACAAGGGTATTTCAAAAAGTTCATGGAAAAATAGAATTTAAAGATAATATGAATCTTTCCATGAACTTTTTGAAGTACTTCATATGAGAGCTATTAGTAAAACCAGTTTACAGCTGATATAATAGGCTCAGAAAAGTTAAGTGGCTTGTCTGAGTCACACAGCAAATGAGTAATATGTTGAGTTGGGATTTGAACCTAGGTCTGCCTGGCTACAAAGTTCATAATCTTTTCCTATGCTGTACTTTCTACCAAAATAAAAATAATTACTGTTATAAATTGTTTTTAAGTGTTGAATTGATACTATTTTACTCAATTCCTAATTTACATTTTGAGGAAATATGATTTCAATCCTCACATTGGGAAAAAAAAGAAAACATTGTACGCCAACCTTACTTACGGATATTCATTATTTATTCAACAATTATAAATAGAAAATAATTCCACTGAAAAATCTACCTTTGACCAAATGGGATTTAACCCAGGAGCACAGGATAAGATGATAAAATGAAAATTATGATAATCAATCATATTAATTTAAACACAGTTAAAATAATTTTCGTCTCAATAGATATTGAAAAAAGCATCCGATAGGTGGAACAACTATTCTTGGACAATTTATGTGGCAACCCGAACATGAGTATGATTTTCATGTATTTAAATATAAGAACTAACACATTTCATAAAAATAGAAAAAATTACAGAAGACAAAGGTAGGACTAAATTTCTACCATTTTTTAGCATTGCACTAGAAATTCGAGCTATAGCCATTAGTAAGGAAAAAGACGAAGGCAAACCTTTCTTCAACAGGCCTAGCACCTACTGTACGCCAGGCATGGTGATAGGTACTGGGGATACACTCTAGAAAGACCGTGCATATGTAGGACATACAAGATCATCATATACTGCTTGGTATAAATGAGCTTAGCAACTTCATGAAATGCAAGGCAAATTAACATATGTTTCTAGTTGCCAACAACTGAAGAGTATAATGAAGATAACTCATTTGCAATGGAGACAGAATACATTAAATACTTGGGCATTAATTTAATTTGGGACATGAGAGTTATTTAAATAAAATTATACAATCCTAATGGGAGGAATAAAAGACTTTAAATAAATGAAGGGAGAGAGACCTTGCTCCAGTTGAAAAGACAAAATATGGGAAAGATTACAGTATTCCCTGAGTTAATATATAGTGTCAGTACATGCCAATTAAAGACCTGGTGGGATACTTTATAAGATGTGAAAAATTGCTAGCAAAATTCATCTAGAAAAACAAACAGGTAAAAATACTAAATAGTTTTAAAATTGGATCATTTAAAGTTATGTTTTCCTTTTTATTAAAAAAAATTTTTTTTAAGAAAGATGACCGGTAAGGGGATCTTAGCCCTTGACTTGGTGTTGTCATCACCACGGTCTCCCAGTGAGCTAACCGGCCATCTCTATATGGGATATGAACCCGTGGCCTTGGTGTTAACAGCACTGCACTCTCCCGAGTGAGGCACGGGCCAGCACAATGCTTTTGTTTTAGTTTATAAGGAAATGGAATTTATTTCTTACAGTTAGGTTCCATGTTCATCCAGTTCCTAGCACTGTGCCTGCTTCATAGAATGTACTCCATAAATATTGGTTGAAAGGAGAACGGGATCCTTATTGCAAGGCTTTGAAAATGGGATTGGGACTGACTAGTACTTTCTCTAAAGTATCAAAGAATTGATAAGTTGGAACATCAGGGACTGGCCCTCATTTTTAACCAAATGAGTCAGGAGTGGTCATAGTCAGAAAAAAGGAGACTGTCTGGATCTAGTAGTCCGTCTGCTGACATTTTCAAGCAAAAGAAAGATCTGCCTTTTAGTTCTCTGCCTGGATTTTTTTTTTTTCCTCCAGCATGTGGAGTGCTCAGGTAGTGCCCCCATGATGCTTGGGAGCTGTCACTCTTCACTGTCTTCATAAAGGAGTGTGAGAAGTGTGAACATGGGGACTGGTCTGGTATTGCCTTGCTTTCTCTTGCTGCTTTGGGTCTGGCCCCTCCCCCTTTTCACTTTTTAAAAATTTCTTTGGCGGTTGGCTGGTGCAGGGATCCAAACCCTTGACCTTGGTGTTATAAGGCCACTCTCTAGTCAACTGAGCTAAGCAGCCAGCCCCGTTCCCACTTTTCAGATGCAAGAAATCTCCCATCTTTTGGTGCCCATCTCCAGTGTGAAATCTTTCTCAAGTGTTCCTAACAAAAATGCCTCACCCGTGCTGTGCTTATGGAGTAGTTTACTTGTTCCATGAAGAATCTAAAGAAGACAATGCTAACTCTACTCTTGTACAGGCTTGTCTTTTCCAACAAAATCCTTGAAGGTGGGATTTCAGTCTCCTTCTCCCTGTTCCCCACACTGTCAGTTTCCAAGGTGGGCTCATTATCAGAATCACTTGAGGAGCCTTGGAAAAGGCAGATAACCTGACCTTGGTGAATCAGATTCAGTAGATCTGGAGGTGTAAGATATGATGAATCTATTACATGTTATTATATACTATATCATATTAGATATTTCATTATATTCCTTTATATACATATTATATTATATGTGTGTGTGTGTGTGTGTGTGTGTGTGTACACATATGTTCTCTGATTATTTTGTTGAAGAACCATCTTTGGGGAGAATGGCTCCATACCATTGGACAGACTGCCCGTGCAGAGGAGCCCCCCCCCCCCACATTATTGAATGAAGAGAAATAGAGCCCAGGACCAGAACATCACTGGTTCTGAGGATGATCCTGGTCCTGATGCTGAGTTTCTTCAGCTCTTGAGTTTCTTAAGCTCATGGGCGAATCGTGGTCTCTGATTGAGAATAGGTTGGGATTTGGGCTAGGGTAGGACAATACCTATGAGTCCAGGCTAAGGAAATTCAGAGGTGGAGAGAGAGGTAGACTCAGGGCAGAGAGCCAAGAAGCTCTTTCAAAGCAGGTTGAGGTCCTAAAGCGACATCAAGCCCCAGCCCAAAGTGCAAAAGGATTGCAGGACCTTTTTAAAGTGGTGGGACATAGTTTTGATGCCTGGTGTGCTGGGGTTGATGGGGCAATGATCACAGGTACACTCCTTACCCTGGCATTGAGAGAGGTGGCTACAGCTGGCTCACTTACTCCAGAAAGGTGGTCATATGTCTTGAAGTTACGAACTCCTGTTGGAGCACAGCTTCCTAAGGATGTGCTGAAAAATGACCTAAGGCGTGTTTGACAAGTCATTCCCCTCAGCCCTCATGACTGCCAGGGGTGCTGGCCCTGGGGCACCTGTGGAGCAGCCTCAGCGGTTCCCCTGGTATGCCATGTACCACTGGCATTCTGTGCTAAGTGCCATGGCATGATAGAGGTTGGGAAAAATCACTGGAGCCCCATTCCTTGTTAGCCTCTTTTTCAGCACTGTACAACAATGTCCTTTTCCATTTGTACACCCAGAGTGGTGGTTTTTAGCCCTTTTCCTACCCCAGACATTTGAGAGACAAGCACCACCCACCATCGGTAAAGGTACATGCCTCACCCAGCTCTGATTCTCAAGAGGGAAAGGACATGTTCGGATCTTCCCAGGGCTGGATAAAGTTTGAGAAAGCACCCGCATGACTCTGCAGTGCCTTCCTGGGGGAAGAGGGTGTGCTCCTATCTCTTGAGAATTACTGCTTCCCAGAGAGAAGAGCATTTTACTCCTGTGATCTCCTCACTTCCTCTGATCAGGTGGCAGTAGCTTCTCCAAATTATAAAATAAGGAAGCTGAGGCCTGAGCTGCTCAAGGTTCTCACAAGTTAGAAAGTGGAGGAGCTACTAGTAATGCCTACGTCTTCTGACTCCAAGTCCAGTGCTTTTATTCTGTGGCACTGTGCCCCAGCCCTGATACTAAGATTAGTACCTAAGAAGAAAATGACCAGGTCAAAAGTCAGCCCATGGGCACGTTGGTATACAGTGAATGAGGCAGTTCAAAATGTGGTGGGTGTGATGTGGTGGTTTGGGGACTGGCTGAAGCTGGGTGTGGTGGCTGGAACTCAGCCAACAGATCCCTGGTAAAGCTGTGCTCAGAACTGATATTTGAGTGGAGAAAGATTTGAAAACAGCCTTTAGGACTCAAGGCTTGGTGGATGAACCTTCTGGGCAAGCAGCAGGGGCAGGTTGGACTCTCCTGCTGATGTCACTTCAGCCACACCTATCTGCTGGAGAACAGCTCCCTCCAGCGGTCATTATTCTCGCCAAAGGGTCATGACTGTGACTTCAAGTAAGTGTGAAGACTATTGTTGAATGCTGACTGGTACAGCTTTGTGTGACATTAAAAAGATAGGCCAGCCAAACCCATTCATTACAGCAGGATTTATTTAGTACCATTTCCAGGCCAAGTTCTGTGTGCTGCATGTTCAGGATCCACAGATGAATGAGCCTACCCCAGAGAACTCACTGTCTTGGGTTTCAGACAGATAATTCCAACCCAGTGTGATTAGTGCTTTGACAGGGGCATGAACTGAGTGCAAAGCGGGGGAGGGAAGCATATGAAAAGCAAGGTTCAGATTCCCTTGGGGCACTGGCAAGGTAAGTGGTCTGGGAAGGCTTCCTAGAGGAGAGGACTCGAGCTGATTTTTAAAAGGTGAGTAGGACTTATTCAAGGAGAGAAATGGGAGGACATTCTAGAACAGGGATCTGCAAATGTTTGCTGTAAAGGGCCAGATAGTAAATATTTTAGGCTTTGTGGGCCATACAGTCTCTGTGCCAACTACTCAACTCTGCCTTGTAGTGCAAAAGCTGCCATTGACAAAAGTAAACAAATAAACTTGGCTGTATTCCAGCCATGGCTGACTGCCAAACTGCACCCTACCATATAAGATATAGGTAGGTACACTTATCATCCACATTTGACTGTGAGGA
Source organism: Galeopterus variegatus (assembly GCF_000696425.1). Classification (NCBI taxonomy): domain Eukaryota; kingdom Metazoa; phylum Chordata; class Mammalia; order Dermoptera; family Cynocephalidae; genus Galeopterus; species Galeopterus variegatus. The sequence goes on along the minus strand of NW_007733684.1, from coordinate 7,750 downwards.
TCCAGCGACTCATAGGGATGAAGTGACTTGCTCAAAACCAGCCAGTTTCTTGTGTATTAAGCATCTCACATGGTCAGACAAGGAAGCCCAGGCACAGGGAGATCCAGGCACTAGTAGCAGGAGCCAGGGGTGCAGGTGGGATATGGCGTGTAGGTGAGATAGAGGAGGTGGGTATGGACTGGGCCGTGAGAACTGGGACCAGTTCTAGCACTCTAGACCTATCATCACCCTCTACCCTTGTCTTTTCCACCTAACAGACTACCCGTTTCCAAAGCCTTGGCTCTGCAGCAGCTGTGTGCCTGTCAACCATTTGTCTTAATTCATACTGTCTCCCCTAACACAGGGTCAGGCACTGAGCAGGTGCCCAGCCCACGATTGCTTAATGGATTTACCTAGCATTACGTTAAGGGCTGTGGAACTGCATCTAAACATAGAAACTCTTCCAGATGATATTGGAGTTTCCCCAAAGGGAAAAAATCATTTTCATTCTTAACTAATTATTTTTTAAATGAATGGCAAGTAGAACACTAGAAAATCCATAATTTTGCAAGCTGAAAAAAGAGCTGAACATCTTTTTATTGCCAAAAGGAATTGCTGGTGTTAGTGACAACAGTTTTTTTTCTGGATCAGATTGAAGACATTTATGAAATAATCAGTCCTAAACATGAATATTCCCATAGGGAGACTGTTTCTAAGGAGACTTAAAAATATGCCTGAAGTCAGATCTGTAGCAATTTCTATTTTTGTGACTTCCCCCCTTGCTTCCATAATGGATTTGAGTTGATTGGGTCCTTGTTTCATGTCATGACCATTTTGTCATCATAATTTTGGAAAAAAAAATAAGTTTTTTTTCTATATCATGGATAGAAACAGAAAACATGTATCATGTGATTTTGGTAATTGGACTCCTGTTTTGGAGTCTGAGAATGTGCTCGCAGCTGGGATTGGACTTAGCAGCAGCACCTTTTTTCCCGAGGAGACACATAAGAGAGTTCCCATTTGGACACCTAGGCTGGCTGTGCTCGTTCTCAGCCCGCCTTCGACCCCCAGCCCTAGTTTGCTCCTGTGTACGATTTGTCTTTTCTGACTTGATTATGGTAATAATTGCTACTGCTTAGTGAGTACCAACTCTAGACCAGGCTCTATACAAATGTGCTCTCTGTTGAGTGTCATAAAAACCTTATGAAGAATTTGCTGTTATTCCCATTTTCCAGATGAGGAAACTAAGACTTCCAGAAGCCAAGTAAGCTGGCCAGGATGACTCAGAGTGGAAGCTCCAGAGCTCTGGCTGGACCCCAAGTTGTCTGTCTCCAGAGCCTATGCTGTTTTCATCTCAGTGGTCAGGCCATTTGTGGAAGGGAGTTCCTGTGCTCATGTGTAGAGCCTGTGTTGTAAGACAGGCATGATCTGGACACCAGAGTAGTGCGTAAGGATGGAGAGGGTCTGGAATCAAGGCCTATGAGAGCACCAAGGGGACTGGGTGATGTTTATCCTGAAGAAGAAAAGGCTGAGAGGGAAGTAGGAGCTAAATTCCCATATCTGAGGGGCTTTAATTGAGAAAAGATTTCTAATTGTAAAAAGATTTACACAGAAATCTTTTCACAATTAAAGTCCATCAGATATGAGAACCTTCTTATTCATCCCATTGGGGAGGGAGAGATTCCTGCCCTGGGGTTATGGGGATGGCTCAACACACGACATCTGACACTGGATGGATGAGATTGACAGCAGTTTGTTAGTCACATATACTCACAGCCCAGGGAGAACACCACACGCCGTTCAGGGATATGTGGGGGTTTCACTTGTGAACAGAGCGAACCAGCAGGTGCTGTGGGAAGCAGGCTTTGTAGTATCAAGAGGGTGGTGTGCCCTGGTTTATTGGGAGGATATTATTGGCTTGTTTGAATAATTCCATGAGCTGGCAGGGAACTGAAACTCACTACTCATGTATAAAGCAAGAACTGCGTCTGATCCCCTGCATAAGGAAGATTGTTTGGCTAGGGGACCTTATCCACAGGAGCAGAGTGGGGAGGGGAACCTGTGGTTAGGGCATTTGAGGTCCTCCCAATTTGACAGTGTGCCAAAGCGGCACATAATATTGGGCTTTAATTTTAGGCCTTAGACCACATATATTGAACACTTTTTTATTCAACACCCACTGCATGCTGCATGCTGCATGTTGCGTGCAGCACCATTTTTAGTGTTGGGGATGCAGTGGTAAACAGGACAAAGTCCCTGCCCTCATAGAGCTGACATTCTAATCAACAAGACAGACAATAGATAAGTATATAATGTCAGGTTGTGCTAAGTGCCTTGAAAGAAAAAAAAGAAGGGGATAGTGTCTGGGATGCTGTTTTAGCTAGGAAAGTGATCTCCAAGGAGGTGACATTTAAGCTGAGACCTCAATATAGTGAGTGAGCCATCTTGAACAACTGGGCAAGAGCATGCCAGGCAGAGAGAAGAGGTGGTACAAAGGGTCTGTGCTCAGGACCTGCGTGTAATGTTTGAGGACCAGCAAGCAGGCCATCATGGAGGGAGAGAGGGGGACAGTGGCAGGAGAGAAGCTTTGAGAGGTAGGCAGCAGCTAGATCATGAAGGGCCTAGTAAACCACGATCACAACACTGAGATATTTTTTAAATGCAGTCAGAAGTCTTTGGAGGGTTTTGAGCAGGGAAGTGACGTGATTTGACATGTATTTTTAAAGGATCAGTGGATGTTCTTTTCAGGATAGACTTCAGGAAGGCTGAGGTAGGAGCAGGACTGTTGCCCTCCTCCAGGGGAAAGCTGATGGTGGCTTGGGCTTGGGTGGACGTGGTGAGAAGTGATTAATTATTTTAGGGCAGTGGTTCTCAACTGGAGGTGACTTTGTTTCCCCATCCCACCCTGGGGAACGTTTTGCAATGTCTGGAGACATTTTTGATTGTCACAACTTGGGGAGGGGGAGGCTTGCTACTGGCATCTAGTGGTAGAGGCCAGGTATGCTGCTAAACATAGGATAGCCACCCCCCCACCCCCCAAGAATTGTCTGGCTCAAAATATCGATAGTGCCAAAGTTAGGAAACTCTGCCTGAGAACTGTATTTTTGAAGATAGAGCTGACAAGACTTGCTGATGAGTTGGACGTGGGTGTGAGAAAAAGAGAGGATGGTGCCAAGGATTTCGGTCTCGGGGACTGAGTGAATGGCAGCCACCCTTTACTAAGATGAGGAAGCCTGCGGGGAAAGGTTTGGATGGGAGTAATCAAGAATTCAATTTTGAGGTCTGGCCCGTGGCTCACTCGGGAGAGTGCGGTGCTGATAACACCAAGGCCACGGGTTCGGATCCCATATAGGGATGGCCGGTTGGCTCACTGGGTGAGCGTGGTGCTGACAACACCAAGTCAAGGGTTAAGATCCCCTTACCGGTCATCTTTAAAAAAAAAAAAAAGAATTCAATTTTGAGGTCTGGCCCGTGGCTCACTCGGGAGAGTGCGGTGCTGATAACACCAAGGCCACGGGTTCGGATCCCATATAGGGATGGCCGGTTGGCTCACTGGGTGAGCGTGGTGCTGACAACACCAAGTCAAGGGTTAAGATCCCCTTACCGGTCATCTTTAAAAAAAAAAAAAAGAATTCAATTTTGAGGTCTGGCCCGTGGCTCACTCGGGAGAGTGCGGTGCTGATAACACCAAGGCCACGGGTTCGGATCCCATATAGGGATGGCCGGTTGGCTCACTGGGTGAGCGTGGTGCTGACAACACCAAGTCAAGGGTTAAGATCCCCTTACCGGTCATCTTTAAAAAAAAAAAAAAGAATTCAATTTTGAACATGTAAACTTTGAGTAGCCTGTTATATATTTAAAGATTCTTTAGAGGAGACTGAGAAGGACTGGGCAAAGAGGAATCATAGGAATCAAGAGACTGCTAGTCACAGAAGCCATGTGCAGAAAATGTGTCCATGTCAAGTGCTGCAGAAAGGTTGAATGCAATGACGATTGAGAATCGCCTGTAGGATTTGGGAACGTGGAGATCATTGATCACGACAAGCATGGTGCCAGTGGAGTAGTAGTGATGAAACCCTTTTGTAGCAGGTTCTTGAATCAAAATCTGCCTCCCTGTGACTTCGACCCAGCAGCTTTACATCTATGTGGTTCTGTAATATCACGAAGAAACTTGCACTTACAGATATGGTATTTACTCCTCAAATAAACCCCACACCACAATTGCTATCCCCTGTTATACAGAAGGGAATTGAGGCCTTGTGTTAATTAGTCTTTTATTTTCTGTATTCTGATGCTTTGACATGTTGGGACCTTGCTGTCCCTGGAGGGACTGCCCTTCCCAGTGTTAGCCTCTTGCTAGAGATAGTAAACAGCTCAGCTTTGACTGTTCCTTTCATTTGCAAACCAACCAGTCCAGAGCCCACATCCCCAGCCATTTCCTCTATGGAGCTCTTGCACTTTGGGTCACTATCCCCCTGCCCTACTTACCTGAGGGCCAGGTAGCAGACAACTAGGGACAGCCTTTGAACCCAGAGCCTGCTGAAATGATTCAAACTAGCTAGTCCTAAACTTGCTGATGATAATCATTTTCATGTCTGTGTGTCTTACCGCATCTGATTAAAGCAAATCGTGGGTACCACTAAAACATGCCTAGAGTGGTGACTGCCTTGCTCATGATCACACAGGTAGTGTGGAGCCACTTCTGGAATCCAGATCTTCAAAATCTGGACACAGCGCCCCTCTTTTTCCTTGTATACTTGATTATTTTACAAATGAGTTGGTGTGGAGATGTTTATGTCAAGGAAGCAGTATAAACATTTAAATCCTGTCCTGTCTCTTCATGGAGGATGAGTTGGTAACTCACTCTGTGACAGGTTCTATTGATGGGGAATAGAAGGAAATGTAATAAATTATAGTGATGTCAGAATCATAATATTGGAAGCCCTTTGGGGAAATAAAAACAACAATAAATGATTATATGCTTCTCCCCATACCACTTGCTACTATAAAATGTTCCTATCGCATGCAGAGAGTCATCCTTACTTGTCAGGAGAGTGCCACCTGAAATTATTAGTGAGTAAGGTTATAATTGTATGTTTGTGGTTTAAAAATGAGTAATACACTTGTCATTTTTTTCTGCCTCCTCTGCCTTCATTAGTCATCTGTATTTCGATAGTGAATCTGCTTGTCATTTTAGGCCTGAATTCAGTCTGGGGCCAGGAAGGCAGGGCCTTGGGTCCTCTGGCTGGTCCACAGCACATGGCGCCTGGAGGACTAGGAGGCCCAGGCTCTGCAGCTGCCTTTGGGCTATGTCCTGAACTAACTGAGATCACGGCCCAAGTAGATCTCCTTGGGGGCAGCTTCCTGGGGGCCTGTGGGAGTGTACCTTGAAAATGCTTTTTCAAACCTGTTGTTTCTGGTTGTGGTTTAGAGGATCTAGGTGGGGAGACCTAAGAGAATTCATTGGGAGGGGCTGCAGCCTGACTGCTTAGATTCCAATCCCAGTTCCTCTTCCTGTGGGCTGCAGGACCTTGGGCAAGTTACTTAACATCTCTGAACCTCAGTTTCCTCATCTATAAAAATACGGATGATGGTACCTACTTCATGGGGCTGATGTGCAGATTAAATGAGTTAGTATATCAGAGGTAGTGCAATACAGTGTTTAGGAAGACAGCATGCAAGCCAGACTGCCTAAGTTCAAAACCTAGCTTGACCACTTACTAGTCGTGGGCCTTTGGCAAGGGCCTTTACCTTTTTGTGCTTTGCTTGCCTCATCTGTAGAATGGGGGCAATGATAATAGGATTGTTAAATGAGTTAAACTGTGTCAAGCAATTAAAAGGATCCCTGCCGCACAGAAGGACTGTTTTAATGTCTGCTGTGATTACTATTGATGATTTCTATCGGTAGTTGATGTGGACTACAACAGTTGCAGACCCTGTGTGCTTCAGAGTTCAGAGGAACAAGGATCTCAGAGAGCTGGGGGCTCAAGGAAGGCATCACACAGCAGGCAGGCCCTAGGGACACTGTGTAGCATGGTGGAAAGCAGCTCAGCTGTGGTGCTTACCAGAGCTGAATTTGAATCCCTGCTCAACCACCTGTTAGCCGAGTGACCATGGGCAACTTACATCACCCGTCTGTGCCTCAGTGTCTCTGCAAAATGGGGCTGATGACATTGCATCCTTGGGAAGATTAAGTAAGTTAATACACATAAAGGACCTGGAACAGTGCCTGGCACATGGTTAGTACTCAGTGAGTGAAGGTGTTATTTACCAATTACTACTCATCCTCATAATTGCGATGAATACAAAGAGTAACTCTTATTATTGGGGGAGTGCAAGCTGCTAGTGTGAAAGGTAGGGAAGTACTTGCATGCTCTGAGAGGGAAAGATTTACATACTGGTGAAGGCAAGAAGGAGGGAAGCTCCTGGGGAGTTTTGGTGGTGATGAGAAGAGCAATTTGGATCCCTTGGCAGGTACCTGAAGAGGCAGATGTAGTTTAAATTGGGAAGTGAAGGGCATTGAATGCCAAGGTAAGGAATTTGTTTTTTTATTTCACTGGCAATAGAATCTGTAAATCGTTGAGTAGAGGGCATATACGAGGTTTCTGGAAAATCCTCTTGTTTTGCCTAAATGTAAAAGTTCTAAAACTAGAGTGGATCTGAGGCTCCTTTTCTATCTGTCTCTTCCTTTGTGGATTCTCCTCATTTCCCAGTATGTACATTTCTATAAAGGGGCAATCTGCTGCTTGCTTTTGGCCATGCAGAATGCCTGCTACCTCCTTCAGGAAGCCTTCCCTCATTCTCCCAGCTACCATATGTATTCCTTTCCTCCTGTGGCCGCCCATAGGACTGCATAACCTCCAGAGGCTCTTATCCCAGCATCCTGGTGGAAGATGGTTCATTGTCCCCTCCACCCCTTACCAGCCCGGGGAGTCTCTAGAGGACCCGACTGTGCCTTATTTTTCTCTAAACCTCTTTATCCCTTACTGCAGCCCCAGTTCAGGGCCTTGAACCAAGGAAATGATATGAAGAGGATCAAATATGTGAGGAAGCATGAGACAGGATGTGTCTTTGAGTAAATGAATGGGTAGTGTGGAGGAAGGGCAGGGAACTCATTGTTTGGGTCCTGAGCAGCAGGGGATGCAGTAGGGGCGGGGGTGGTGAGATGGATGATGTCTCCCCTCTTGCTTATAGCTGTCCTGTTACTATCATTATCTTTTTAGATGAGTAACAGGACTCTTTATTAAAACTAAATTTTAAACTAAGGTTTGGATGAATGGATAGAGGGATGGATAAAAGATAGGTATATAGATGACAGATAGAAAAATAAGAATGACCTTGGACAAGACATACTCCTTCTGGACCTCGATCTCCTCCTCTGTACCATAAGGGGTAGAGTTTCATTGGAATTTCTCAACCATTGACATTTTTTTTTTTTTTTGCAAGTAAATTTTGTCTGATTTTAATATTTAGTGTGCAAATACGTTTTTTTTCCGTTAAATTTTTATTTTGTCAATATACAATGTATACGATTATTATGGCCCATCACCAACACCTCCCTCCCTCCTCCCTCTCTCCCCTCCCCCCCAAGAATGTCCTTTCCGTTTGCTTATTGTAACAACTTCAAAAAAGTATAGTTGTTATATCTTCTCCCCCCTCCTCCCCGTTTTTTTTTTTTTGTGTATGTATGTGGGTGAATTAATTTCTTTATTTTTAGCTCCGACCAATGAGTGAGAACATGTGGTATTTCTTTTTCTCTGCCTGACTCGTT
>NW_007733683.1:105671-107153 GCF_000696425.1 Galeopterus variegatus | reverse complement strand
AAAGAAATTTTGCCTTTTAATTCCTCTTAAAATAAAAAGAATGACCTTAATTAAAAAAAAAAAACAGATTATCCATAATTATCCAGAAAGTCATATATTGAAGATATGGAAAACAAAACAATTCTGTTTTTTCCCTCACTAATGTTTTTTATATTAAAAAAATATTTTTCACAAAAAATATGTTATGTTAAGACGTAATGAGTTCATTGTTACTATTCAAAAAAGAATATAATAAATACATATTTTTAATATTATCATTTGCAGTATGGTAAATACCACATATACCTCACATAAATAAAAGCTCAATCAGGTCCTTAAAATTTTTTAAAGCTTAAAGGATTCCTGAGCCTGAAGCATTTGAGAATTATTCTTCTAGAAGGTAGAATGCATAACATATACACTCTTTGTGTTGGTAAAACTCCTCTATGCTTCCATGCAATCATTCATTCCAATTTTTCAACAAAGTTTTGCAGAACAACTATGTTACAGTAGGTATATTTGTAGGTGCTAACATTAGAGAAGTGAAAACAATAGACAACTTTTCTGCTTTTGTGGATNTCCTTTTTTTTGTCTTTTTTACTGACTGGTATCGGGATCGCAACCCTCGGTGTTGCGCCCGCACCGCGCTCAGCCAGTGAGTGGGAACCGGTCTCCACATGGGATCCGAACCCTCGGCGGGAGCGCCACTGTGCTCCCAAGCGGCGCACTCGAGAGTGCGCCACCGGGCCGGCCCAGAAACTATTTTTTTTTTTAATCAGACTATATTTTGGAGAGAACTCAATTGAATTTAATAATCTTGTAGAGCAGCAGTTTTCAAAGTGTGATAGACAGACTCCCATAGGGACTCCACAATGTTTTTAGGAAGTCTATGAGATCAAAACTATTCTTATGATAATACCAGGATGTCATTTGATTTTTATAGGGTTAACATTTGTGTTAATATTATAAATTCAATGATGAGTGTTATTGCTGCTGCCTTAGCATGAATCAAAACGTTAGCACCAAACCCTTCTAGTACTCATTGTGTTTTTCACCAGCAAGTGCTCCCTGTGGGGAAAAAAAAAAAAAAAAGCCATGATATGAAGTTTTTATCTTCGATAAAGATATAAAAATAATAATTATTAAATATTGGTGATAAATAGTGTACATGCATTTTAATACTATGCTTGAAAAAGTGTGAATTATGCATATGGTACTTATGGTGCATAGAAAAGTACAATTGTTCCAAAGTGAAAGCACCTATTTGATTGGTTTGACAACTACTCACCTATTTGATTGGTTTGAACTACTCACCTTTTCAAATGAACCAAAATTTAATTTTTAGTTGAAAGAATGAGAGACAACTTGTGGTTATGCAGGTTTACATACTTGCCAAACATTTTTCAAAAGTGAACTAAGAAAGCCTAACACTTTAAGGAAAATGTCTTAAAATTTGAGCTTGAGATCATACATTAACATTTCAGAAAACTTGTATCTGCCACT
>NW_007733683.1:104610-105158 GCF_000696425.1 Galeopterus variegatus | reverse complement strand
AAAAAAAACATTTCTAAGAGTCCATATATAAAAATATTTCTAAGAGTCCATTCCATATAACTTTCAATAAAACCAAGTATTGCTGTTTATTGACAATATGTATTTTGGTAATAAATCTGAAGAATTAGTTCTTATTAAACCAACATTTAGGAAATCAGCATTGATTAGTTCGAAAGAAAACCAGTTTTAGAATCAACCATTGTATGTGTGTTTATATAATTGCCTAGGACACTACTTTGACAAAGGGATTTTAAAAGCATAAACAGATTCATAGATATCTATTTGTTGATGCACACGTGCATTATATACATAGCACATTTTATGTTATACAGAATCTTGCTTTTTCTTATTTCTCTGTTCTCATGTTAACCTCAAGCCTCTGCAGCTGCTGTTCCCTTATTGTGCATTGCTCTGGATTGCCGGTGTATTTATATGGTTCACTATATCACATTATTCAAAATAAAATGTCACTTTCTCAAAATTGTCTCACATGACTTCTCTATCAAAAACTCGAGTCAAGATGTACAGAACAAGTCGGTTTTCTCGTG
>NW_007733683.1:101260-102988 GCF_000696425.1 Galeopterus variegatus | reverse complement strand
GTCTCAGGAGAGTGGTACTTTGGCAGGCCCACTTGAATGCTGTACACACAGCAGGTTTGTGACACAGCTGAAGTAATTCATCCAGTCATTTACAGTGGAATTCTAGTAAAGCTGCCCAATCTTTGCCCCAGAGGGAGACCTTACCTTTATTTTCTTCCCAAACAGTAAACAAAACTGTGTCCTGTACCAGAACAGAGAAATTTCTCTGTATGACACAGATGTTTAAAAAATATGCAAACCTCCTTGAATGGGGTCTGGGACAAAATCTGATCTAACACTTGCAGAAACCTGAGAATCATTAAAACTTGTATCTCATCACTTTCAGGAGGTAACAGCCAGAGACCTGAATGGCAAGAAGGATTCAGTCACTGGTGATCAGGGAAAAGTATCATAAGCAGTAAATGAAACCACTGCAAAGGTCCGAAGTAAATAAAATACTAGGTGATTCAGGGAAACAAAGACATCATAGGCTATGCGTGAAGTCTAAGAAGTGAGTTAAGAGAGGTAGCAGAATTCAGATTATACATATTATATAGAGCAGGGCCTTTCAAACTTCAATGTGCTTACAAATCACATGGGGAGGGGTCTTTTTAAAGTGCAGATTCTGTTTAAGTGGGTCTGGGGCAGGAATTCCCACCATCACTGTAGATTAGCAAGGATGTAAAATTTTTGCAATGTCTGGTTGAGAAATAACTATGGTTTGAAATAGTATGATGGTAGTAACGGAGGTAGGTAAAATTGAATAGAGGCAATTTAACATACATTATAACTATAGTGTTGCTGATGAAATGAATATAGAGGGTAAGGGAAAGACATATAAAGGAAAATTCCTAGATATTTTTTATTTAAAAATTGTGTGTGTCATATCAAAATTCTTTGATATAAGAAAGACAGGAAAAAATCGGTGTTACTGTATATGGGTAAAGTGGGAATTAAGTGTTCTATCTTAAGAAAAAGTTTGAACCTACAAGGCATTCCAGTGTATATGTCAAGTAATTAATTAGGTAGTTTATAACTCTGGAGAGATAAAGAGAGATCATTAACATATAGTTGTCCCATAAATCATATAATTAGATTAAATTATCTAAGGTATTGAGGAGTAAAAGAGAGTTAAAGCAAATTTAGGGGGGTTAGAGTTTTAACAAAGAAACCAGCAAAGGGGGTCTCAGATGAAACAGAATATGATCTACTTCAATGGCACTAATAATAGCACTCGGTGAATTTTTGGAGCAGAAAAATCCAATGGAGTTGGTTAAGGAGAAAATGGGGGTGAGGCAGAGTGGAGGTAGAAATACGGAGGGCTTTGTCTTCAAGTTTTGTTCTGAAGTGTAGCTATATAAACAACAACAACAACAACAACGAGTTGTTAGGAGAAGACCTAAGCAAAGTGAGAATTTCTTTTTTCCTGTTTTGTGATGGAAGACACTAAAGCATGCTGACATGTGAGGAGATTGATCAAGTATCACTAGAGAATTTGATACTCTATAGGGGAGGAAATTAGTTACTAGGTTCCTAGCATAGCAAAAGGATGCCAATAGGCTCAAGGATTTGAAAGCCAAGTTAAATTGTCAATTATTCTGGAAAGGAGGGAAAAGCTTGGTTGCTGTCAGTTAGATGAGACTTTGGCATCTTACAATTCTTCTCCTTTAAGTACAAGCCAATGCCGCCATTTGAGTAGAAGAACGGAATTTTCCACAGTTTAGGACATATGAAACACTTCTTTGGAGG
>NW_007733683.1:98032-100766 GCF_000696425.1 Galeopterus variegatus | reverse complement strand
TAGAGAATTTGATACTCTATAGGGGAGGAAATTAGTTACTAGGTTCCTAGCATAGCAAAAGCATGCCAATAGGCTCAAGGATTTGAAAGCCAAGTTAAATTGTCAATTATTCTGGAAAGGAAGGAAAAGCTTGGTTGCTGTCAGTTAGATGAGACTTTGGCATCTTACAATTCTTCTCCTTTAAGTACAAGCCAATGCCGTCATTTGAGTAGAAGAACGGAATTTTCCACAGTTTAGGACATATGAAACACTTCTTTGGAGGGTAAGAAAATAAACATATGAAGAAAATGTGTAGCATTACTGGGAGATGTTTGCTGATTTGATATTTCTGGTTGTTAATTTAAAGTAAGCCTAGTCAACATTCCTAGTCAACATTACCTGCTTCAATGCATACATGGAAAAGGAAGTCAGTTGAGGCTAACAAAGGAGAGAAAAGCAAATAAACAAACATACTCACATGGTTCATTTTTTATATGGACCATAGATCATGGACACCAAAGGGATAAGGACACAAGTGTGGACTTGAAGCAATAACATTTATTGAGTTAATTTGGTTGGCGAAGTTTAAATTCATGGAATTCGTTTAGTCAGGTAATTGATATTTATTTCTATTCTGACTACCCCAGCCATGATAACCTATAGGATACAGGAAAACCTACAGCTACTCTTTATGAGAATTTGGCCAAGATTTACTTTAAGTTAAAAGTCTATCTTTCATATGTAATGTAGAACTCCTGAAGGTTATGAAGTTACTATGAAAAGTTAACATAGCATCCAAAGAATTTGTGAACCCAATGGATGGCTTCCACTGGTATTGTCTGTACAACCCAGAACGAGAGGTCCAGCATTTTTGAGGACACAATTCACAATCACAAACAGAAAAACACACTTATTACAGAACACACAAGAGCTTCATTCACAGACTCTAGCACTAGTCCTTGGCTGAGCACAGTCTGTAAAATCTACTCATCCACTCAGATGATAACCATTTGGGCTCTAAAGAAATAGTCCTCCATATTGGACAAGAGTCCTGTGACTTTTCAAAACAAAGTGCAACTGCATCTGGCTGCCATGAAGTTTTTATATTGTATTCCTGCCAATGTTAGAGATGGATATTGATTCATAGTGTATGTGGGATTTGAGTGATGGATGTGCTTAGATAAGAGGAAAGACAAATTAATTAACTTGTCAAATCCTTCTTCTCAGACAGCAAGAATGCAATAGATTCTTGCATAATTAGGTATTGATTCCCAGTAGTTCTAAACATCTGTTTTCTTCCTTATCTTGATGTTCCCATTTGTGATTTCAGATGAACTCATGAATTAGAAATGGTTTTCACAACACTGGCAAATGAAGGCTGATGTACATTTGCAATATTAAACGATTCATCTTACTCTTGAAACTGTATATGTGCTGTAGACATAACATGCATGAAGTGCATCGCCATTCGTTATATTGTCAACTAGATGACTGTGAGGTTTAGAAGTGGAGGTAGTTTTACTTTTGTAACATCTTTAATGACATGTAATTGAATGTATAAAATAAAGAAAATTAAAACTTTGGCATTTTAAACTGTCATACCTTTTAATTTTAACGGACAAATTTTAATAATTTAAAAGGAAAATGCCAATTAAAAGCAAAAGCAAAATAATATTTATTATATAAATGCTTGCATTTAATTAACATTTTTTATAGAAATACTTTCAAAGTTTAAACGTTGAATATATACTTATTTTCAAGCCTATATGTCATTGAGAATAAACCATGATAGAATAATGCTCATGTCAGTATTAGAAACTATAATAGTGCAGCTCCAGGGGAAAATAAAGCTTAAATGAAAAAAGTGAGATAATCTTTAAAGAGCAAGACCCACGTAAAATTTGTGAACCAAGTTATTAATAATCAAGACTATGAGAATGTATGTGTTTCCATGGGGACTTTTGCTGTAGACCCCGTAAATGTTAGGAGCCAGTGAGTGTTACATTTTCCTAGCAGGGTTAGTGGGGTCAATTCTCCTCAGGAGGATGAGCTGGCCCCTCTGGCCCCAGAGCTGCTTAAAACTTAGGCAATTAAAATTCCAGAGCTGAATGCATAATAGCTCTTAAAGAATTTTTAACGTTAAAAATATAAATCCAGAAAATAGCATTTCTAATTTTTCACCAAAGCCAGTGTTTATTACATATAAGTGTAAATATTAAAGTTCCAGGAGGAAGACTACAGTTTGGGGAGAGAAAACGAGATTGGCTTCCTAACAAAGAGGACTCCAAATGCTAGGTAAAAGCAGATGCATGTGGAGAATCCTAACCTTAACATTTTAGATTTTTTTCCGACCACAAGCATTAAAAAGACAGTAACTCCTTCTCCTCCTTTCTGTCTCTGTCTCTTTCTCTCTGTGTCTGTCTCTCTATCTGACTCTCTCCTCTACAACCAATTAACTGATTGAACTTGAAAGTAGAATGTAGTATATTCCAGAGGTCCTGAGGTCAGCAGCTCCTGTCGCAGGTATGGAATGTTGAAGGTTAGAGTTGGACAATAAGACAAGTCTTACAGTTTGTGAATGAGAGATGGAAAAGATCAAATGTGAACTTTAAAAGCATCATCTGGCAAATATGTATAGTACAAATCAGAAATGGAGCAATTCTGAATAAGAAAGAGCTTTTCAGTAACTATGAGAGTCCAAGAGTTAATGAAAAACTGCATAAGGGCCATGCATGGCAGGTAAGTGGACAGAAGA
>NW_007733683.1:96513-97733 GCF_000696425.1 Galeopterus variegatus | reverse complement strand
AAAATATGTATAGTACAAATCAGAAATGGAGCAATTCTGAATAAGAAAGAGCTTTTCAGTAACTATGGGAGTCCAAGAGTTAATGAAAAACTGCATAAGGGCCATGCATGGCAGGTAAGTGGACAGAAGAGATGTAATCAAGTTTTGAATTAGAAGTGACAGGGTATGTTAGTTGATTTATGTAGTAGAAGGACAGATGAAAAACCACTCCAGGTTGTGAACAAGAACAAAAACTGTTTTGAGTGACCTCATCAAGTCAAATTTCAAACATAGGAACGACAATCATTGATGGAGAATAATGACTTTGGTTTTTCCAACATGTTTTTTTTCAATGCCATGGACCTGTTTGGGGAACTATATCCAACAGACTTACAAATGTGATTTGTGACCATACTAAAAAGATAAAGATTAAAGAAACACTTTGACAGTCATGCATATAAAGAAGGCAATTTGAAAAATAGAAAATACAAATGAGAAACAAGCACATAAAATAATAAAATGCTTTTGTAATAATTGAAATGCTTATTAAAACAATTGGATAACATGTTTTCACTTTAAGATACAAATTGTGTGTATGTGTGTTTATGTGCTGTGTGTCTATACTTTATTTTCTTTGCTGAAATGTTAAGTACTAGTAGAAATACAACAAAAAACATTCTAAAAGTGTATAACCTGCCCAACTCCTCACCAGAACTATTTCATAAATGTGTGTTTCTACATTGTCTATTAATGTCCATTACTAACTTATCCCTTGACATTTTAGTGTCTTTCCTTAGGTTATTAATCATTTATCCAGTTTTAACTTTGATTATTAACACATACAAGGGTACTTCAAAAAGTTCATGGAAATATTAGCATTATCTTTTAATTCCATTTTTCCAAGAACTTTTTGAAGTTCCCCTTGTGTGTGTGTATAATATTCACATACACACATATAGTACATATTTTATATAATCAAATTTATCAATATTTTTCTTTATGACACTTTTATAATTATATAATTATATATTATAATTATATTATATATTTATACTTTATATAAATATAAAATATATTATAAGATATATTTATAAAATATAAAATATATTATATTTTATAATTATATAATTATATAATGATTTATTACTAGTGCCTATATTGGCTTTCATTAATAAAAAGCCTTCCCTAGGCAGAGATTTTTAAGAACATTTCTCGATTTATTTTCTCCTGTCCTTTTTTCT
>NW_007733683.1:94049-95078 GCF_000696425.1 Galeopterus variegatus | reverse complement strand
ATTAAAATTTCTAGTAAAGCAAAAATAGATTGTAGAATTAATCTTTGAATATATCAGAGCTAGCTTTTTTTTCTTTCCTATTCATAGAAGTCATTATATTTGTAATACTAATGTTTTGGGTCTGGTCTTACTGTGTCATGTGCTGTCAAAAGCTTACATTGAGAAATACTGTTAAATCTTAAATCACTACCATGGAATAACTAGCAATATAATCTCTATTTTAGTAATGAGGAAAGTAGAGCTTAAAGGGGTCAACTAATGTGTCTTCACACACATAGTTAATATGGCTTTAAAGCCAGGATTTGAGCTTCAGAAGTTTGAGTCTGGAGCCTGTGATCTTAATCATTATATTTCATCACTTCACGGTAAGCACTTTATCGTTCTCAACAGAGCGATGCCTAAAGAATGCCATGGATGTCTCAGTAAATTTTATGCTGTTATAAAAGAATACCTGAGATTGGGTAATTTATAATGAACAAAAATTTATTGGCTCATGGTTCAGGAGGTTGGGATGTCCAAATCAAGGGGCCGGCATCTGGTGGGACCTTCTTGCTGTCTCATCCTACGGCAAAAGGTCAAAGAGAGGGGGATAAGAGAGAGCAGGAGAGAGAACTCATAGCCTCAAGTCCTTTTACAATTAGTATTAACTTATTCATGAGGGTGGAGCCCTCATGACTTAATCACCCCCAAATAGGCGCAGTCTCCCAACACTCTTTCATTGAGGATTAAGTTTTCAGGTCATGCTCTTTGACGGACAGATTCAAACCATAGCAATGACATTGAATTCTTAGACAGTACTGAGACTTTGTGGAAGCATAAAAATACATGTGGCTTGAGCATCCAAGGAAATAAGATATGCTTTAAGGAAGAATCTACATTTATTTCATGTTCTAAGAATGCAGCTGAATATTTATCATTTGTAGTCTATATTTAAACTCATTGAAATTACAGGAATCTAATAAATTTTCTTAAAAGTATATCTACAATACACGGTAGAAAGATATTTGCATAATTTGCATCACATAACAA
>NW_007733683.1:91642-93118 GCF_000696425.1 Galeopterus variegatus | reverse complement strand
TTAAAAGTATATCTACAATACACGGTAGAAAGATATTTGCATAATTTGCATCACATAACAACTACAGTTAGAAATAAGAATACATATTGTGTCCTTTACACTAAAATATAGTGAATAAAAGCTCTTTTTAGGGAAACACCATTTATTACTTGACTTACAGTAACAGTAGCAGTTTGTTGGTAGGCATGTGTGAAGCAGGTTGACCAGCATTGGTTACCAACTTGTCTGAGTCTAATGAAACAGACTACCCATGCACACAAGTTATATGATGTGAGTTTATTACATACAGATAGGCAACAAGGGACAACTGAAGTCTATGATTCATTGCGAGCTGGTTTCCCAAGTCTCAGGAAAACTGTCTGGGGTGGATGGAGTCTAATATTCATGTGTTGAACTTGCACCACAGCCGAGAGTGCAAAAGAAGCTCACCCTGAGTTTTACACCCTGGGGAAAAACATGACACACTGAGATACAGCATTGAAGGAAATTCTGTTTCTAGGGGGAAGGGGACTGGAACAGAACCTAGCATATTCCATTCAATTTTTCTGTATCACAGGATGTTGCATTTCCAGCACATTCTTGAAAACCACAAACAAGAGAGAAGAAATAACTGGGTTAATCCAAGGTCACTCAAGGAACTGTCCTGCATGTACTATGAGAAATGCACAAGTTGTTTTAGCATGTTTGCAATGTCATAAATAGATGTTGTAATTGTGCTCAAGCCCTATCTTAAAAGCCTTTAGCCTCTGCAAGCCACACCAGAACATGTAGACTAAGAGGAGTATAGTTTCAAGAGTCTCCTCAACTACACTGCGACATGTTGTTCACTTCCATTAAAATACTTTCACTGAAGTGACAATAATAACATATAGAATAGGCTAAAGAGAAAGAAAATATTTATCTCTATGTTCAGCCCCTAAAAATGAGAATTAATGTGGTTGAATCAAGAATACTAACTCTGCCCAGGGGAAAGGTTAAGAAAAAATGAAGAAAATATGAGACTTTTTAGCATGCTGTATTTCTGAAAGTATAGGGTAGACTTTTTAAAAAAATTCCTTTTTAGAGATAGGAAACTAAAACTATTGCAATAAATTATTGCACTTTTGGACAAAGAAAATATGTTTACTACAGTTTAAGATGTCTTTCATCTTATTTCCTGTGTTTTCAAATCCTTTTTCCTTATTTTTTTTTAAATTAATCAATTTATTTATTATGAATATTCATAAGATACAAAGCTGATTGTCCCCCCTCCTGTCCATGATGTAGGGGCCAGATTCATATTGGGGACATATCCATTACCAGAAATTACTTTTGTACCCTTTGTCCCCTCCCAATTATCTCTCAACCTCCCTCCCCTTCCCCCTCTCTCCTCCACTCCAATTTGTAGCCCAAGGAATGTTTCCTCCCACTGTTGTATCATGGCACTACTGTGGTCTTTCTTTCCTGCCTTCCTTTCTCTCTTAGCTCCCACATATG
>NW_007733683.1:88819-90205 GCF_000696425.1 Galeopterus variegatus | reverse complement strand
TTTTTTCTTTTATTTCCTATTCTTTTGAGGTCATATTCATAAAGTCTTTGTCCAGTCCTACATACTGAAGTATCTTCTATGTTTTCTTCTAGGAATTTTATTGTTTCAGGTCTTATATTTAAGTCTGTAATACATTTTGAGTTGATTTTGGTATGTGGTGAGATGTATGGGTCTAGTTTCATTGTCCTACACACGGATATTCAGTTTTCCCTGCACCATTTATTGAAGAGGCAGTCTTTTCTCCAGTGTATGTTCATGGTGACTTTGTCAAAGATCAGCTGGCTATTAGTATATGGGTTGATTTCTGGGTTCTGTATTCTCTCCCTTTGGTCTGAGTGTCTGTTTTTATGCTTGTACCATCCTGTTTTGGTTACTGTATCTTTGTAGTATAATTCAAAGTCAGGTAGTTTAATGTCTTTTANGGGCCAGATTCATATTGGGGACATATCCATTACCAGAAATTACTTTTGTACCCTTTGTCCCTTCCCAATTATCTCTCAACCTCCTTCCCCTTCCCCCTCTCTCCTCCACTCCAATTTGTAGCCCAAGGAATGTTTCCTCCCTCTGTTGGATCATGGCACTACTGTGGTCTTTCTTTCCTGCCTTCCTTTCTCTCTTAGCTCCCACATATGAGTGAGCACATGCAGTATTTATCCCTCTGTGCTTTATTTGTTTCACTCAACATAAGTTTTTCCAGGTTCATCCATGTTGTTGCAAATGGGAGCATTTCATTCTTTCTTATGGCAGAGTAGTATTCCATAGTGTATATATACCATGGTTTCCTTATCCAATCATCTATTGATGGACATTTAGGTTGATACCATATCGTGACTATTGTAAATAGAGCTTTGATGAACATGGAAGTGCAGGTGTCTCTTTGACAAGATGATTTCTATTCCTTTTAGAATAGACCCAGCAGGAATTGTTCAATCGTATGTTAGTTCTATCTGTAGTTGTTTGAGAAAACTATATACCATTTTCCATACTTGCTACGTCAATTTACAGTTCCACCAACAGTGCAACCTTGCCAACATTTGTTATTTTCTGTCTTTTTGATAATAGCCACTCTAACTGGGGTGAGATGATGTCTAAATATGGTTTTAACTTGCAATTCTCTGATGATTGGTGATATTGAGTATTTTTTCATATGCTTGCTGGCAATTTGTATGTTTCTTATAAGAAATGTCTATTCAGCTCCATTTCCATTTCCATTTTTTAATCAAATTATTTGTTTTTGTTGTTTTTCTGTTAAGTTGTTGGATGTCCTTGTATATTCTGGATATTAATCTTTTGTGGTATGTATAGTTTGCAAATAATTTCTCCCACTCTGTAAGTTGTCTTTTCTCTCTGTTGATAGTTTCTTTTGCTGTACAGAAGCTTTTGGTT
>NW_007733683.1:86083-87268 GCF_000696425.1 Galeopterus variegatus | reverse complement strand
GGTCCCCGGTCCGGTACAGGGGCAACACTGAGGGTTGCAATCCGTTGCCGGACATGGAAAAGACAAAAAGACAAAAAAAAAAGATTGCTTTATCAATTTATTTTAGAATGTCATTGGTATTTTGATGGGGATTGCATTTAATCTGTAGATCACTTTATGTAGTATGGACATTTTCACAATATTAATTCTTCCAATCCATGAGCATGGAATGTCTTTCCATCTTTTTGTGTTCTCTTTAATTTCCTTCTGCAGTGTTTTGTAGTTCTCCATGTAAAGGTCTTTCACCTCCGTCGTTAAATTTATTCCTAGGTATTTAATTCCTTTGGTAGATATTGTAAATGTGCTTGCTTTCTTGATTTATTTTTGTCTTGTTAATTTTTGGTGAATAAAAACATTACTGATTTTTGTATATTTATTTTGTATCTTGCAACTCCGCTGAATTTATTTATCATCTCTAGGAGTTTTTTGGTAGAGTTTATAGGTTTTTCTGTATATAGGATCATGTCATCTGCAAGCAGGGACAGTTTGACTTTGTCTTTTCCAGTCCGGATGCCTTTTTTTCTTCTTTCTCTTGCCTGATTTCTTTGACTAATAATTGCAATTCTATGTTGAACAGGAATGGTGAGGTGAGAGTGGGCATCTTTGTCTTTTTCCTCTTCATAAAGGAAAAGCTTTCAGTTTTTCCCTTTCAGAATGATGTTGGCAGTAGGTATGCAATGCATGGCTTTTATTGTTTTGAGATATTTTCCTTCTACATCTAATTTGTTGAGAGTTTTTATCATGAAGTGATGCTGAATTTTGTTCAATGTTTTTTCTGTGTCTATTGACTTATTTTGTCTCGGACATATGCACTTGCACCTCCCACCCCTGGAATGCTTTCTCATGTCTCTTGTAGAATGGGTCCCAACATCATTTCCTCAGAAAGGGATTCTACCAATATGCTATTAAGCCATTGCCCCCCTACTTTTTGCCATACACCCAACGTATTGTACTACCCTGATTAATTTATCTCATAGTATTTGTCATATATCTGTCCTCATCTTATTTATTTATTTGTTTACATATTTACTGCCAGTTTCCTCTTATGAAAATATGAATTCCACGAGGGCAGGAAATTTGACTGACATATACAATGCTATATCCATAGCATTTAAAACACACAGAAACTCAATAAATATTAAGATT
>NW_007733683.1:79505-85735 GCF_000696425.1 Galeopterus variegatus | reverse complement strand
AATGGGTCCCAACATCATTTCCTCAGAAAGGGATTCTACCAATATGCTATTAAGCCATTGCTCCCCTACTTTTTGCCATACACCCAACGTATTGTACTACCCTGATTAATTTATCTCATAGTATTTGTCATATATCTCTCCTCATCTTATTTATTTATTTGTTTACATATTTACTGTCAGTTTCCTCTTATGAAAATATGAATTCCACGAGGGCAGGAAATTTGACTGACATATACAATGCTATATCCATAGCATTTAAAACACACAGAAACTCAATAAATATTAAGATTCAAATAAAATCTTTAAGAGAAGAAATGCAATTCTACTTTATCTTCTTCTTTCAACTCCAGTGGAGTATCCATTATACTAACTGATGTCACAACAAGCATTTAGTTGTGGAACCAATGGAAAGGGAAAAAATAATATAAATGACCTAAAGAAGTCATTTTACTTAGTTGTTTTTTATTTTCCTTTTTTTGAAAAAAATGGTGAAAAAATACGTCAAATTAATAGTCATTTCTTCTAATTATATTATTTCTAGAAATTCTGTATCAGTTTCTATTGGCTTTTTTCTCCAGTTATGATTCACATTTTCCTGCCATCCCCCATTTCTTGTAGTTTTTAGTTAGATGATGAACAGTGAGAATTTCTTATTACTGAATGGAGGGTTTTGTTTTCTTCCTTTAAAGAGTGTTGGACTTGATTTGGCAGGAGTTTAAGTACCTTGTGAATCAGCTTAAATGCTGAGACTTGTTTTCAACCTTTGTTAAGGCAGATCTCCTTGATCTTTCACTGTAGGGCTAAGTTAGACCCACTAGTAAGATGTACCCCCACTTGAGTCTCTATTGAATGCCACAGGTATTCAGTGGGAATGTTCCATAGATGGAGATGGACTTCGAGAGTCCTCTAGATGTGTATGAGCTCTGGAAAATTTGCCATTTCATTTCCCCTTTCATTATTTGTCTGCTCTCTTATAATTTCATCTGATGTCTAGGTGGTAATATTCAGTAGCCTATTCTAAGGGACACCTACAAAGGTTTCTTAAGCTCTTTCTCTGCCCACCCCCTTTCACTGCAGTATTCTTTCCAGCAGACTCCCTGAACTCCCTCCTCTCATGCTTTACCTCCATGAAATCGGTCTACTCTGGGTTTTTTTTTTTTTTGCAGACTCCCTGAACTCCCTCCTCTCATGCTTTACCTCCATGAAATCGGTCTACTCTGGGTTGTTTTTTTTTTTTTTTCTGGGTTGTTTTTTTTTTTTTTTCCCCTATGAACTATGTTTTGGAAAGTTACTATGTTTTCTATGTGCTATGTTTTTGATTATAGGGATGACCTTATTTATTTCTGTTTATGCAGGGATTACAGTCCTTCTCTGCTTTTTTGCTCATTTTCTGAAAAGGACTGCTTTACATATCTTATCCAGTTTTCAGTGGGTTAACTGTGGTAGTGTAATCCAGTTCCAGTCACTCACTCATGTCTAAAAGTAGAAGTCCTCTCCTGAATTATAGTAATTATCTGTTTCACAGGCATAGAGCTAAATGAATGCTGAAAATATATTAAGTAATCTGTTATATCTGCTTTATTAAATGAAAATGCTTAATAAAATAATTCTTTACCACCAGAAATACTGAAAATATTGGTACATACATGTTATTCTTTGTCAAATAAGTTCAAAATACTGTTCGATTGTAAACGCCGTGTTATAAAATATTACTACAATGCCTTCATAGATGTCAATAGTTGTGAAAATTTGGCATTTTCCTTTGCCTTATGGAACTGTCAAGTTGATGGAAAAATTAAATTTAAAATTCAAAGTTTAGACTACATTTAGTGTGAAATATAAATTTAAAATCGAAAAGTATAGAATACAGACAACATTCATTGTGCAGAACTGGAAAAGGAAAAGATAATACATGAAAGTAGTTTTTTTACTTAAAAAAGCCACTAAGAGTAAAAAAATTATTTTTGCAGAATAAAGTCTGGAGTTCATTCTAAACTACCCCCAAATCACTGCACAAATTATGTATGAAGCTTCGTGCTTTTCATGTTAATATGTGACTTTCAGAAGAAAAATTCTATCATGCTTGTACACGTGAAGTCATAAGTCCTATAAAAATGATGCCAATGACAAATGTGAACAAAAGTTCAGGAATTATAGCAGTATTTTTAATACTTTGTGTTGCCCCTAAGGATTATTGTAACCTAGTATCATGTTGACCATGAAGGTAAGATGAGCGATGGATTGTCCAGTTAAGGTAGACATCTACTTTCCTGGATATACTATGGACAATTCTGACAAGTACTAGTCCTCTCTTAGACTGGGACATCATACTCAGTTTTTCCTGGACAACTGTCAGTAAATTTGATTTTTTTTTCTCATGCCCTCGTTTAGTACCTCTGTTTAAAATTCATCACTGACTTAATTAACCTCAAATACCATTCATAATCCACCTGTCAGAGCCAAGAACTGAGTAGCAGCTGGGAATACAAAAACAAAGCAGAAAAGACAGTGCAACAGAGCATTAAAAGGAATGGAATGACAAATGGAGAATACCTCTAGGAACAGGGATTCATTGTAAGCAAATAATAGTTTTGTGTTCTACCTAACTCAGAAGCATTTTACATGATCACATTCCACATGTAATTGTTTGGATGCTTTGGGAAATGCAGGAAGCAGTGTCTGGTGATCACAGCATGCTGTTCAGCGTCATAAGGGTAATTAAGCAAGTTGGACTGCATTGTTTTTAGCACATAATATGCAGAAATACAAGGATAATAAGGCAATTTTATGTAACCTTTATCCTTTAAATCACATACACCTTTTTTTTTCCTGAAAGGAGTACACCAAGATGACCCATAAACCAAATCATAAATTATAAATTACAAAATGCAAATTACAAATTTCACAAAATTAAATTTTCTTGAAAATAAAGATTTTTCTAATCCCAGAAATAAATGATTGTTATATTCTCCCAGAATATTTACAAGGCTGAATTATGGGAAGTGGAGTGTGCTGCATGTATCCATTCCCCAGTTCCTCTGGTGTTTTGTCCTTCATCCCAGCACAGTCCATATCAATACACCTGGAGAGGAACAGGGAACAAAGTGCGAGCCACGTCTGCAACACAGACGACTCCTGCACACTGCACTTGTACTTAAAGTTGTGTTCAGTATCGACTTTTTTTGTTTAGTAGGAATATTTGGTTCCACATTTTACAAAAGTGACACTAGAACTAAAGACATCTGTTTATACCGATGTGCTTTTTTGTTTATGGTGGGGAAACTCAATAGAGTTTTTTATGTTAGCATTCTCTGATCTCATGTACATGGAAACAGAATAGAAAACCCCTCCTCTGAAGGTTTCATTTTGGCAACTTTCAAGTATTACACAGGGTTTTTATTTAAATATTATCTAATAAAATGTCAGTGTCTTGACGTTTGCCAATTCTCAGTGTGTTCAACACTCCACGGAGAGCAGCCAGACACAGAGTGGCTTTTGAAAACAGAGGGGCTTTGGGATCTATTCAGAACCATACAAGACACAAAATAAATAAATAAAAATGGACCTCCTCATTGAAAAGGAGTAATTTTCATTCATAGGAGAAAACATTATATTTACATGCCTAGAGTAAAACAAAACAACTAAGTAAAATGCTGGCTAGAAAGCCTCAAATAAGCACTCAGCATACATGATACATTGAAAATCAGTAATGAAAGCATTTTATCTCTCTCAATACAAATTTCAAATTCCTTCCACACTGAAACAAATTTCAATGTTCAGGGACAATGTCGTTCCTTGGCTAGAAACCCAAGTTCATCCCTAGACGCTCAATAGATAACAATAAAAAAGTTCACTCTTGAGAGAATATTAGAACTATCTTTCTTATTTTTATCACTGCAAATCCTGCTTTAAGCTGTAATTTTGAAGCCTCCACACACTATTACTGAAACCATTTTAATAAGACATTCACACAAAAATAGTCTTGAGTTTTTTTCAAAAACAACCCATGTCATCTAAATATCGTTTTGTTGTCTGTGCACACACTGGAGGCCCATGAAGAACAAATGCCTGTAAATTAGTAAATTGAAATAGAAAATACACAACTGTTTATAGCTACCATTTGAATATTCATGGTTACTCAGTTTAGGTATGAAATATGCAGTAGTAACAAAATTTCATTTTAATAATTTAAACCTAGTTTTAAAAATATTATCTGAACAGTTGGCTCCCATGAAGCTATATTTGGAAACATTTGCAAGAACTAAATGGGCAGAAAATAAGCAGTACCATAAAGGATGCAGAACACTATTTCATTTTAATAATTTAAACCTAGTTTTAAAAATATTATCTGAACAGTTGGCTCCCATGAGGCTATATTTGGAAACATTTGCAAGAACTAAATGGGCAGAAAATAAGCAGTACCATAAAGGATGCAGAACACCTCTGAAAGCTTGTCCAAAACTATGGACATGGGCTTAGAAGTATAGGAAGAGAACAGAAATAAATTGGCATTTTTATAACCTAATATCATGCAATGAATCTGACTTACTTTTGATGTTGACCTTGATCATCTGGCTGAAGTAGGGTTTTTCAGGGTTCTCCACTTTGAGGTTCCTCTTTCTATCCCCTTTCTATGATGTACTCATTGGAAGGAAGTCACTATGCACGGCCCACACTTAAAGAATGGGGAATTACACTCCACTTGAAAGTGGAGCATCTACTTAAATTATTTGGAATTCTTCTGTAGGGGATATTTGTCTATTTTCCCTTATCTATTTATATATTCAACACTTATTTATATCAGTACAAACTCCTGGATATTTATTTTATAATGTGTACTGTATACTTCAATATTACTTTATTTTCTAGCTCTTTTTTTTTTTTTTTTTTAGGTTTGGCTATCAGGAATTATTTCAATTGGCTCCTGTGTATCACTTTGACATACATCCATCATTATGAAGTTGTTTATATATGTGTATGTTTTACTTTTTTAAAAGTTTTTGAGTACTTCATTGCCTAAGGTACCAAAAGAAAACAAAGTTTCATCAGGATGCCACAGGTTCATCTTGTATATCTCTTGCCCCAGTTACTATGTATGTATTGACCTTTTCAAAATAATTAATGCCCTCCAAAAAACTATCTTAAAACCTGTATTGCAATACAAAAACTTCATGTGCAAGACTGGGTAATTGCTGTTTAGCTCCATGTGTCAATTAAAGAGCTATAGCAAAGATTTTTATTTATAATATCCAAGTTGTATTTAACTCATAGTGAAAAGTGTTACAAAATCTATGATATACTTTAGAGAAAAGTAATGAAAACATATTGATGAAAATGCCAAGAAGTTGAGTTTTCGTGGATAATATAGTCACATGATCTGATATTTGAAAGTAACTGTAGGATAACATGCAGTTACTATTTATTGCTGCATTGTGCATTTTGGTTTACTGCATTTTCTCCTTCCCTACTTTACGGTAACATCAGATGATATAATGGATTTCAAAGGCACCAAGTGTTTATTAGATACTCAGAAATCTTTAGATCTCTTTAAAAAAACTAAATAACAAAACAAAACAAAAATACCTAAGTTTTATTGTTCTGTGTAATTATCACTACTGAGAATACTAAACAAACCTAATGGCATACACACACACTTATACACATACACATCTGTGCATATATAATCATATATGTACATTTGTATACATACATATATGTGTATACATGCATATATAGAGAAAAAGAGAGACACTATTTAAAATTTCTTATTTTGCTGCATTTCAGAGCTTAACTTTTAAATACAATTTTGCATCGAGAAAATATTTTGAATGTCATTTTATCCATTTGATAACACAACAGAATAATTTCTATTGTTTACATATATATTCAAAATTTCAAATGCCACAAGTCAGTGATGGGGGCACAGTTGATAAAATTGTGTGAGTGGGAGAAGAAAGGGAAAAAGGGTCTGAATGAAGGCAAACAAACAAAAAGTCTTTGGTCCTGCAAAAGTTTCTAATGGAACAAGGAGACCTGACTTGTCGGGTCCACCGCTGGCCAACCCGGTGTTCCTTCTGGTGGAAGAGCGAATTGCCCAGATTCCTCTTTCCCTCTGGTCCCGTTGGAAGGAGACGGGGGAAGTGAGCCATCAAGAGAGGTGAGCACACCGCCAGCCCCAAACCAGCCCGTTAAAGGACACTCAGACGCAGCGGGGGTTCTGTTGAGCAGTT
>NW_007733683.1:78372-79178 GCF_000696425.1 Galeopterus variegatus | reverse complement strand
GAGCATGCATCCTGTCTCAATGCCTAGCTATTGCAATCATGCAGTGTTCACGAGCATGGAACCGCACCTTTGGCCAATATGGGCTAAGGCAAGGTTCCCGCAGACACTCCCACCCTACTTCCTTCCTGCGCCGTCTTAGGCTGCCACGTTAATACATCCTTGTGGACCCATAATGGTGCCGCTTGTAATGTCACTTAAGGTGGCATTAGTTTTTTAAGGCCCAACACTGACTAACAGTAAGTGACAGTCACAGGGAACAGTGACTTCGGGAATAATGTCATATCTTTCAGTTGTACCTGGTCTAGCCCATTTGCCCTGGTGATAACGAAGTTCTGTGTAAAGTGAAAGACCTGCCCTACTAACCTCTGTGCCTAAACACTTGACTCTCACATCTCTGTAAAAAAGTGTTCAGTAAATGCTGGGAGTCATCTGCCCATCTTCAGGAGAAAAGTGAGTCTCATCAGACAAAATAAATAAAGTTCAATTTTTCAAATACGTATTGAGTGCTTAGTATAGTTCAGACCTGATGGTAAGCAGTGAAGACACTGTGAAAAATAATATGCCTGGCAGCAATTTGTAGTCCAGTCGCATACACAGCTTGAGAATCAGCTTCAGTGCAACGTCCAGAACTTACCTAGAGGAGCAGAGATAGTGACTTCAGAAAGACAAATGAGGGGGTTGAGTGTGCATTTACCTCCATGGCAGCGCAAGGTGAGTGGCTCTGGTGCAAGTACTGGACTTCCTGACTTCAGCAGAGCCTTGAGCAGTTGTGCTTGGCATTGCCACAATGTGAGTCCCCAGCTGCA
>NW_007733683.1:75968-77529 GCF_000696425.1 Galeopterus variegatus | reverse complement strand
ACTTCAGCAGAGCCTTGAGCAGTTGTGCTTGGCATTGCCACAATGTGAGTCCCCAGCTGCATCCTGGACAGGAGTGGCAGTGCTGATGGCAGCACAATAGCCAGAGTTCACCAGCTGTGCAGAGAAAATAACATTCTGAGTGAAGAGTGGTGGTAGAAATGGCACAGCCCTCGCTCAAGAAGGACATCAAGTAGTGACTTTGATCAAGTGGCAAAGTGAGGTTGGCAGCCGAAAGAACTGCTCAGACCTCTTTGTGAGTCTGTACGATATTAGATACCAGAGTGAAGAAAAAAACTCAATAAATTTGATAACTCCTCAAGTCACACTGGTGGAGAGTTAAAGCATTAATGAAATTTCTGTGGAAATGATATATCTTTAAGCTGATGAAACCTGAGGAAGATGATAAAGACAATTAATGCACTAAATTGTATCACATGGAAACCATTTAGAAAAATACAGAAAGTGTGTATAGTTACCAAAATGTAAGTGACCCTATGGGTCAATGTATAATTGCTTTAAAATAATTGTCAACATGAAAATATTGTAAAGGAGAAATGGAATTACAGATATTAATACTCATTTTATATGAAATATGAAGAAAGCTGTCTGAGTTAATCCTGGGGTCCTTGATAGAAACATCTTTTTATTATATTCCTTCATTAACTTGTTGCCAGATGGTTCTTATGTGAGTAACTAAAGCTTTCAGTAGTCCCTCATCTCAGTCATTCTTGTAATTTAACATTATCAAAGCAGTGCACTTGATCCCAGTTTTTAGTCTTTGGAGAGGAGAAATCATCTCTGGGTCAGGGAAAGATGTTAAATGGTAATTGGTTCTGGCAGGGAATCCTTATCAGTGCACCTCCTCCTCCCCTGGGTGCAGCTATCAGGATGACCACAGCTCATCAGCAGCTCTGCTTCTCATAACATGTATCTTGTGATGTTCCCACAGGCTGATTTTGCTTCCTGAAAATATAACTTATTCACATCTGTTTTCAAGGTTGTTAAGAAGGAAAACTCTTTCCCAGTGCCTACTTGAGGCACTGTGAAATATGCCTTTCTTTAGAGGAAATACATTACTCATTCTTGTATTTTAAAAAAATACTGATATTAACTGCCTAATAAAGTTTTGTTATTAATTATGCCTAGATGGAGGAAAGGAAAATAGTTGGCACATATTTGAGATTATTTTACATAAAATAGTGTAAATACTTCAATATTGACAGAAGATTAACAAACTAATTGCTCTAAGTTCAAAGCAGTAAAACAGCAGGGAAGAAAACTTGCTCTTTAGCTGGCATTATGTATTTGTGCTTGTAAAAATGATTTTACAATACTGGAAAATTCATAAGCCCTGTCTTCCTTATAATCACATTAATTTCTTATCTTAAAGTTTTTCTTTTACTAATAACTTTGTAAACTAAAGATTTAACCATCTCTGCATAATTATTTGAAGAACTTTAAGTCACCAAAAATTATCATGATTCCCCATTTGATATATAATTTCTGGTCAATTTCTACTTAATAGCTTACAAAGATGGAAAAGAAAAGGAAATCATATATA
>NW_007733683.1:73326-75090 GCF_000696425.1 Galeopterus variegatus | reverse complement strand
ATATATATATATATATATATACACACACACACACACACACACACACACATATATATATATGTATATATATACACACACACACACACACACACACATACACATACACAATCCAGACACAATAAAAAGCTTTGCATAAAAATTAATTTACCATAAATATTCATGAGATAAAATTACCCACAAATAATTAAAAAATAATAACTCCTCCATTTTTTTCACTACAACTTTGATGCATACATATTTTATCAACCAATAGATGCTGTAGTGATCAGAAAATTTTTATACTTAAGAATGTAAGAAAATATTCATTAAATTTAGATAATATATTTATGATGATATATATATATATCATTCTGTTTTATTCAGTTCCCTTAAATCATTGTAATACCAGCCATTTCCCAAATATATCATAGAATCCTGGATATTCAAGCTTCTCCTGATTTCTACTTTTACCCTCTGCACATGGCTATCATTAAAAATACCATACAGATTTAAGGTACGTATTTGTGTGTCTCTTTTCCTCACTACACTGTAAACTCTTCAAGACTTAACAGCTATTTGTCCCCAACATTTAGCACAGTATGAGCATATGAGCATATAAGTATGAGCATAGAAGAGAAATTCAACATGCATTTATATAACTGAATGTAAATGAATATATTTATTTGTAAAAAACTTGTTTTTCAAATTGGTAAGCCTGATTCTCATTTATTGTGGAAACAGAACTATCTACAGACAAGAAAGGAGACTTAATTGGGAAGGAGAGGGCCATTATTAGACAGACATTCTTATTAGGATTTGTTCTCCAATGACCTCCTATGAAAATTACTGCCAGTATTAGGTATTTGGCAATAAGTAAATGGCTTATTGTTCATTATCTTTCATGAGTTTACTCCTTGTAGGGACAATATATGACCATAAACTCCTGAGGACAGGAATTTAATGCTTCCCTGTTTATCCAACATTTCTATAGCACCTCGTGCATTATCAGGTTCAAAGTAGGACTCAAATTATATATTCTTATTAACTATGCCTGCTATAAAAGAGTAATTCAACTCAGAAGAGACTGAACACTTGCTAAATCCAACACCATGTTCAGCCCTACCTACAAAAATTAAAAAAAAAAAAAAACCACCAGTTCCTTCTCTTACTGTTTATAGCCTAGTGGAGAAAGAGATTAGTTATCAGGGAGTTAAAATACATGTTAATAAGCAATGTGATTGGGGAAACTAAACTAGGCTTGTTTTAGGTATGAGAAAGTCTTTTCAAAACACTGATGCTTATGATGTGAACTAACGAACAACAAGTTATTAGATCCTTTAAACAGTGGATAAGAGTATTCCAAAGTACAGCACATAGCAAACTTTTTCACAAAATAGTGATGTGATCAAATTCGCATCTAAGAAAATATTGGCTCTGCTTTGGAGAATGGTGTGGTGAGGGTCAAACAAAATTTAGTCAAATAGGAGACTGTTTCACAAAAAAATGAACAAAATAATATGGATTTATGAACTAAAACAATATCACTGAGAGTGAAGAGAACAGACAGATTCAAACAATAGTAATGAGTTAGGCTTTTTCACCCTTTATATATTTAATTTTGTATTGAAACATAATTGCTTATACATGTTCATGGGACAGAAAGTTGAAAATCAATACTTGTGTACAATGTGTGATGATCAAATCAGGATAAATAGCATATTCGATGTTACAAAATATAATCATACTTTGTGTACATTAACTAATTTGTTTGATTCTTCTGTATAC
>NW_007733683.1:62093-72877 GCF_000696425.1 Galeopterus variegatus | reverse complement strand
AAATCAATACTTGTGTACAATGTGTGATGATCAAATCAGGATAAATAGCATATTCGATGTTACAAAATATAATCATACTTTGTGTACATTAACTAATTTGTTTGATTCTTCTGTATACATATAACTAGAAAGTAAGGATTTATCCTCATTCAACTTTCTGCTTCAGCAACACTGGTACTATTGGTGCCATTCTCTAAGGTAGAAAACACAGAAAAAGTTTGTGGGGTAAAATTAATTGATTTTTAAATATTTTTAATTCTGGATGCTCTTGAGCTATTAAAATATAGGTAACTATATTTTTGAGATGGAGAGGAAGATCTCAGATGAAGGTGTGTTTTGTGGAGTCATCACCATACAGATAGACAACTAAAGACACAGTGGTACAAAATCACTCAGGAATATGATGTATGTGGAAGAGATAAAATAGCCAACAACAAAAGCCACCCCTGCCGCCCTCCACGCAGACAACACTAATCAGCATTGCTGAGGATTGACTGATAGTGGCTTTATTTAGATTAAAGCTGAAGAAAAACAGTAAAACCAACAAGTCCTGGTCATAGAACCTTTCTTCCCTGCGATTCTAAGAGATTACAAGATAGGAATGGAAAACATTAAATGCCATTTATCTAAAAATGGGTCTTTCACCAATATTTCCAGAAAACTTTTTATAAATTGTACGCTCAAAGAAAAATTGAGCATTTGTTCTAAAGCATAAATGTGTAGTCAATTGTCTTTACACTTATAAAACATTTCCCTCCTAGCTAGTACTTTCAAAGAATTTAAGAGATTAACACTAACTCCATGGAAGACGATGATGCCAATGGAGTATTCTCTGTACATAGCCTTGCAAGATCACAGCTCACATTCTAGACAGCTTCTATATTGATTGTATTGGATACAGAAATTACCCAGTTAAACTGAATTTCTAAATATATTATAAATGTCTTCCTAAAGTAAAAGAATTATTTAAAAAATATACGTCCAAAATTTCTATTTAATTGTTTTAATTACATTTAAATGTATTTTATGTGATAAAAAATAGACTATATGAAATGAGACCAGCTATATTTGAAAGATATTCTAAATAAGTGCAAAACGATTGGAAAATTTAAGGAAAAGTAATGTGTTTTGTATTTATTTAGTTAAATAAGTAGCTTCTGTGAAAGTCAAAGTCAATTTACGTAACTAAAAATTTATTTATCATGTTTCATAGAAAACGATTGGAAAATTTAAGGAAAAGTAATGTGTTTTGTATTTATTTAGTTAAATAAGTAGTTTCTGTGAAAGTCAAAGTCAATTTACGTAACTAAAAATTTATTTATCATGTTTCATAGAAAATATAAAAACCTATGTATATATTACAGCAATTAGAAACTTTGTATCTTAAGCATACATTTATTGAAAATGAACATCCTCCTTGTTTTCTCTTTAATCTGTGAGAGCTACACCTTGCTATGTTTCGAAAGAGAAGAGATGCACATGCTCCCTCTGAGTGCTCCTGATCAACTTTCTTAGTATCTGTGAACACAGCAGGCACCCGACCACATCCAAACTGCTGCCCTTGTGAGTCCCTCTGCCTGGAATTCTCCCACCAAATATATGGACATTTCACTACCTTACATCTTCATGTTCATTTTCAAATATCACCTACTCAATGAAGCTTTCTCTGATCACCTCAACTTGAAATTTCCACTCTATTTCTACTCCTTGGCACTGACTATTACCCCACTTATCTTCCTTATATTTTTCATAGCATTAACCATCCTATATATAACATATACCTTCTTCTTCCTTTGTTCATTGCTTATCTACCGACTCTAGTATGTGATCCCCTTTAAACTGTAGATTTTATTGACCATTTTGCTCACTGCTATTTTCTCAGAGTTCAGGACAATACTTTGTTGAAAGGTAAATGCTCAATATATGCATATTTGTTGAAAAATGATATGGTTTTTATTTCTGGGATTCAAATTGATAGATTACAAAAGAGAATTAAAGGATTATTGTTAACTATAA
This sequence comes from Galeopterus variegatus, assembly GCF_000696425.1. Lineage (NCBI taxonomy): Eukaryota > Metazoa > Chordata > Mammalia > Dermoptera > Cynocephalidae > Galeopterus > Galeopterus variegatus. The sequence continues at coordinate 70,861 of NW_007733683.1, read as the reverse complement.
GTTTAAACAGTGTCTTAAGATAAATATTAATTAGCATATTTGTATTTCAAAAACACTTTTTATCCTTAGTATATGAAATATATTATTAGAACATATAGGCCAGAAAAAAAAGACTTGGGGAGTCTATACCCAAATAAATCAGTGTTGGTTTCTTCAGAGACACTTTGGGAACTAATTTTTCTCTCTGAAATTGTCAATATATTCTCTGAAATAGATATTGTCTTCCAAAAATTCTTATGTTCAAAATCCCTTGTAAGATAAAAGGCCATTCCGAGTAGTGGTTAAGGACACAGGGTCTGAAGCAGAAAACCTCAGGTTGAAATGCAGCTCTTCCACTTACTAGCTGCAAAGCCTTGGGAAAGACACTTAATCTCTGTCAGCCTCAGTTTCCACATCTGCAAAATAAGAATAACATTAGCCCCAACTTCATATGCCTGCATATTACATATGATTTAATGAATCAACACATAGAAAAACATGTAGAACAAAGCTTGTTAAACAGTATTGATATATATTTTTACATATAGAAATAGGTGTATATTTATATTTTTATATAAAATATTTATATATTTTCAGGCACAGAATACCATTGTTATGTTCTTTGAGGGGTATTTTTTAATATATCGCTTCCTGTATCTTTCCTCTTTCTCAGGTTCAACATTTGCTCTCCAGACAAATTGTGTTCATCAAAATGATATATCAAAGAGGAAATAAAGAAAAAGGAGTGGAAAAGTAAATGGATGGATCCGAAAGACATTGTATGATACTGGACAAATGATTTAATCCTGATTTATGAATGTGAATGTGTTTGTTATGCATAGAAATTGTACAATAGTTTTTAAAAATAGCATACTTATAAAGTCAAAAGCTATGGGTTTGAATCCTTGCTTTCCTTCTTGTATCTCCTTGGGAAATTTATTTACCTCTATTTGACAATAAAATGGAGACAATTTACCTGCTTTAAATAACTTTAAATAACTTAAGAAAGTATCACAAGCATTGGTAGTAGTGAAAAGTAGTTTAGGATAGTGGCAGCCAAAATGATTTTCTCTCCTGGGCTCTCTATTGGATTTCAAATTTGAAGAGTGTCGTGGATGATCACGACACCCACTTCTCAGGAAATGCCTGTGGGTCTATGGCAGGGTTGGAACCTACATCATCCCTGACAACTTTGCATGGCTTATGAAACACATCTAAAGTAGGACGCACACATAATGAAAATGAACAATGGAATAAGTTATGCCAGGCGAATCCAAAATAAAACAAAACAAAACAAAAATGTGGTTATAGCTATGTTATTATCTAGCAACACAGACTTTAAGGAAAAGACAAAAAATGATACTGACTGAAATTTTGTACTTTAAATTATATCTTAGGGTGACCACAATTATTTTAACAGGAAGATGTAACAATTTTAATTCAGTTTGCACCTAAAATATAGCTTCAAAATTTCTCTTTAAGCAGAGGTTCTGCCATCTCAAGCAAGAGAAATAAGCTGTAACACAAGTAAAAAAAAAAAAAAATGTTGGCAAGTTACTGATTAGCTCATTGGCTGGCAAGGAGCTTGGGGAATTAGGCAAGCAGAAATAAGGATAGTGATGCTAAGCTTTACATACTGCAACCAAGATTGTGATGGAAGGAGCAGTCAGGTTCAGTGTTATAGTGGATACAGCAACAACAGCTGGATACTGATATGACTGCTGGAAATAGCTACTGACATCACCGATGTCCACAACAATTCTGCAAGATCTGCCTTGTTGAAGGAGTTATATTCTCTTAGCACCTGAAAATGGAGACCGAGAATCCTTAATTACCCATTTTTTTTCTGGCTAGAGATAGATAGTTGATTGATCGATCAGTATGTTGATAGATAAAATTGTATCTAAATGGATACTCAATGAGAATATTTCCAGACAAAAAGTAATACAAAAACAAAAATTGGCCTTTGCAGGTAACATAACAAAAGCTTCCAGTACCACTACAGTACAAGGCTAAAATATACAGTTTTTCATGGAAATTGCTACTCTTTCTAATGCCTAACTCTGAACAATATTTCCAGACAAAAAGTAATACAAAAACAAAAATTGGCCTTTGCAGGTAACATAACAAAATCTTCCAGTACCACTACAGTACAAGGCTAAAATATACAGTTTTTCATGGAAATTGCTACTCTTTCTAATGCCTAACTCTGAACAGGATTTCTGACATGGTTATTCATCTGCAGGGAAAATGGTTAAAATATCCTTAAATAATTAAAAATATACAATTCAATTTTCTCCAAATTAATAGATTGTCTCACAATCCCCCCAATTTTATTGAGCCACTTTTGATATGAAACTCTGTAATATTTGGCCTAAAGTAATCAAGGCATGGCAGCTAGCAAGTTGACAGGATAGGAGACAAGCTGACAGCCACCCCTCTAACAAACATAGACTGTACTAAGCTGTATTTGACATTTAATTTAAAAAGTGAACATTGGCGCCTGTGCACGCGTGAACACACACACACACACATACACACACTCTGTTACAAAATCAGTGTTGTCTCACCTGAGCCAAAAAATTCCTGATATCTAGAAGGCAGACTTTTTGTACAAAATGCATTATGTTTCTACCTCTACAAATCCTGACCGGGTTAAAATAATGCACTGTCACTAGTTTGGCTTAGCTCATGAGTACAGAAAGTAATTATAGTTAGTCAAAAAAAAGTAAATTGTGTTAAATAGAGTTCTTATTGCTGTAATTTACCAAATGCTATTATTTACCAACTTGAATAAAAGTATATGTAAGTGCGTGTGTGTGTGCATGTGAGTGTGTGGTAACACCTGATTATGTAAATATCACAAAAGCATTGTATTATCTATGTTCTTAAGAAAAAAGACCTTAACCTGCTAAGGAAAATGATTTAGAGAAATAGAAATGGCATCTTGCTTTGTGTTGTTTTTATTATTATTTTTTATTTCTACATATTTTTAGGGTACAGAGTTGACTATCAGTATTTGTGTACAGTATGTGATGATCAAATCAATATTATTAGCGTGTTCATCATTACAAATAGTAATTATTTTTTATGTCCCTTGCCCAATTATTCCCCCTTCTCCCTCTTTTCCACCTCTAGTAACTACAGGTCTGTTCTCTCCTTCTGAAAATTTAACATTTTATTACGGTCTTTCTTTCTTTCTTTGATTTTGTAGAGTAACAAGCACATAAGTAAATTCTTAATATGACATGTTTAGTGTCAAGTGAAATCAAATGCAGTGTCACTGTGTGATCCATCTAATCAAATAAAGCAATACCAAATAGATTTTAAAAACTTCTGGTAGATTAATAGAAATTTTTGGTATCCTCCTACAGTAATGTTTTTTTTTTTTTCAGTTTTGTTAGGAAATTAGGAAAGAAAATACACTTTTACTTATTTCTTCAATTTTAAATTAGTTAATATATTATGTGAAACTGCTAACGTTAGAGTTGTGGAAGAAGAAAAAATGATGAAAGCCATTAGCCCAAACCTTTATTATACACTTGCAGTGTAAGAACACTTCAAAAAGCCTTGTTATGGTGCACAGCTAGCTTAAAAACTTCACAGGATTGATTGGGGAAGGTCAGTCACAGTTTGATTTTGTTCTGAAAATTATTCTCTGTTTAAATTCTTGGAAGTTATGGGGAAACTGATGTTGTTCTAATCACTGGAATGAATGCAGTTTAATCAAGTCTGGGCTGTGATTTAGCCAATTGCACTAGTCTGTTTCTGTTGCTTATAACAGAAATACCTGAAACTGAGTAATTGGTAAAGTGCCATGAAAATTGATTATATTGTATAATGTTGAATATACTAATCACCCTGATTTGAACATTGTGTATTGCAGACAGGTATTGACATTCAATGCTGTACCCCACAGATACGCACAACCAACTATGTTCCAATAATAAATAAACAAAATAATTTTTAAAAAAACAATATTTATTACCTACAGTTTTGGAGGCTGGGAAGTCCAAAGTCCAGGAAACACAACTGTCAAGGGCCTTCTTTCGTGGTGACTTCAGTGATTCAGGCCATCGCATTGAAAATAAGGCAGAAGCAAGAGAGAGAAAGAGCTTCTCATGTGTTCTCCTTTTAAAACCATCAGGATCATGCCTACAGCTACCTTTAAACCATCAGTAGATTAATCCATTGACTAGGGCATGGTTTTGACAATCTAATCACCTCTTCAAGGACCCACCTTTCAATTACCATAATAAGATTTACCACTATCTTAACACTGTTACAGTGGGGATTAGGTTTCTAAAACATGGACTTTGGGGGTCATGATTCTATCCATAACATCTATTATGAATAATTAAATATTTGCCTAGTAGGTGAGTGAATAGCCATTGGTTGGGCACCAGAGCATTTTCCCTCTATCAGCATCCTTCAAAATGTAATTCAATTATTTTTTTTTCCATGATATTAATGTCAGTGTTTTTAAGGAGGAGCAAAATCAAGTCCTGCTTACAGTGCATCATCTATTCTGTTCTAAATCAGCAGTCAACACCAGCTATGGCATTTTCTGGTATTACCTTCCTTATATGTATCTGAGTTAGAATTTGCAGATTAAAAAGCCTCTCACAAAGTTTGGAAAGTGGAAGAAAAGGATGGTAATTATTCTCTCACAAGATTATGGCAACCATATAACCGTACTCTGAGTTCTGGGAATCTCTTGTTTTATTACTGCAGGCTGAGATGTTTGGTTGTATCTTTTCCGTGACAATTTCCTGGAAAAATCTGTAGAACTCCTGGCTACAGTGCTCCTGGCTGCTCCCGTGACTTTCTAGCTGACTCTCCAGCTAACTTTCCAGCTATAGCGTCCCCTACTGTCCTTCGCCTCTCAACTCTTCCCAATTTTCTATGAGCTCTAACTCTTATATTTAACCCCTTTATTCTCATAATATTTAAAATCATGAGAATTTAACAGGCTCTGTTATCCTAACCGACCCAAATGTAGCCAATCCTATAGGTTAGAATTCTTCTCAAGACACTGCTGTTGTAATATATCTCCTAAAGCAGTAATAGCACAATATCCATAAAACAAGGAAATCCAAAAAACTGCAAAACAAAAAGTCCTCTCTTAGAGGTTAGTGACTACATTTTCTTTGATGATAGGACTTTTTTTGGTGTTACTTAAGACTACTTGTAGTGATAATACTCAAAGCTGGTATCAATCTAGTACATTTTAGCGTTAATAAAGCATCTAGAGCTAATTTCTTAATCAAATTATATCACTGTGATGGGTTTTAAGAGGTTTCACTTGTGCACAGCTTTAAAAACTCTCCCCAAACAGAGAGGGATTATCACCTTTTGCTGATATATGACTTAAAAAATAGTGTTTAAGATTAAAAGAGAAAAAAAAATACAAGATATAAAACATCAGGGCTCCATTTTGTAAAACTGAGCTGGTCTGTATCATATTTTTATTTATTTATTTTTTTTGCCTTCTACTGTAAACCAATTTGAGGGCAAAGATCAAACCATATTCATCAATATAATCTCCTTCAACAAGCCCAGTCATAAATTATAGCATAGCATTTTACACATAAATAATTGTTCTATAAGTATTTATAAAAATGATTAAAATTTAAAGTCAAGAAGTATAAGAGAACAAGACCTTAGGCAGAATGCCAAAATGAATATACAACAAATTTTAGAAAAAAGATATTCACTCACAGATTTGCTAGAACAGTCCATGGCACGGTAGTTATGAGAACAGATGAGCACAATATACAACAAATTTTAGAAAAAAGATATTCACTCACAGATTTGCTAGAACAGTCCATGGCATGGTAGTTATGAGAACAGATGAGCACATAATACTGTGTGTGTGTGTGTGTGTGTGTTTGGTACAAAGGAGGCCAGGAATAAGTTTTCTTATTATTGATAGCACATAAACCAACATGTGTATACATATACTTATCTGTATGTTAAAAATATGTATGTGCTGCTTCTCACTTGCCGAAAAGATTCCATATGTGTCATTAATTTTAGTGCTTACTGCCTTGCCTTGGGTTAAATGTCCCTCCAAAACTTAGTTCCCACTGTGACAGTATAAAGAGAGTGGGAAATCCTATTATAGTAATTGAAACGTGGAGCCTTGAACAGATGATTGGATTATAGGATCATGCCATAGTGAATGGATTAAAAGTGGTGGCAAGGGCCATGGTTCTGAAGACTTTAAAAGGAGATGATGAAAGACTCTCTCTCTCTCTCTATTCACCCATTTTCTGCCATGTGAGACCCTTGGGTCATTGTTGACACCACCAAGACCCTCAGCAGATGTGTTCCTTGGACATTGGACTTCCCAGCCTCTGAAACTGTAAGCAATAAATTTCAATTTCTTACAAATTACCCAGCTCCATGTATTTTGTTATAAGCAACAGGTACAGACTAATACACTTACCATAACCTTATGTACGAGAGGTAGCCACTCTTTATGTAATCAGATCCTACTAACATCATTACCTCCAAGAAGCCTTTGTTTTATGTTCCTTAAATCAAGTTCCTTCCTACTTCCATTATGATTTTACGATATATTACAGAGACTTTTATCATAAAAATTTTAACATTTTACTTAATTTATTACATGCATTTGCTTTTCCACTGTGTATTTCTCGGATATAGAAAACTAACCTCAAAAGTATTTATTTCAACATAACTTGTTCATTATATGCTAAATGAATGATGAACTGTTTGCTTAAAAAAATAGGGAAATTATTTTTCTCATTTGATACAGAAGGCAGTACTATCAGCTTATAGTATACAGAATAGCTGTGGATATCATAAAAATATGAAGGCTTAGATAGAATATTTTACATTTGTAAAATAAATCAGGAAGGTATCGGATGATTAATGTAGACAAGTACAACAAAAAAATATGTGTTATTGCTGCTGCCATGGATTATACAAAATGGTTCTTCTAATTACAGTCCTTTACATATTCCAAATATATGTTTTGTCTTTATTAAAATCCCCCCCAAAATTTGTTTTATTTCTAGCAGTAGAGAAAAGATTTTGGTTGAGGAAAGGGCCAAGAGTAAAAGGAGAGAAATATGGGAGGATGGTGGTGTGCATGTTTCCTTTGGCACTATGGATTAATCTTAACCAGCTAATGAGGATCCCAAGCTCTTAGGATTCTAGAAGGAAGACTATATGAGGTTCCACACTTGAGGCTCAGGTAATCAATAATTTGGCAACAGATTGGCCTGAAGCTCTTTTTAAATAGGGAATTCAGCATCATTCTGACCCTCCAAGGAAGAGAGGCCCTCTGAACATTGAGAGACTGCTTTCCTGGTGGCACTTCAGGATGGCAAGTGGCTGTGGTATAGCTTCTGTAAGCAGCTAGGGAAGCAGGTGTGGTCAGGTACAATCTGAAGTAAAATTAATACCCAGGTAACACAGCCTTGGGACTGTAGTCCACAAATTCACACATGAGAATGTGTAAGGAGCTCCTCTGAGACACCAGAAATAAGTACACACCACTGAGAAGAGGAGAGCTTGCTCACACCATTTCACAGGTTGGGGCTATCAAGCCAAGAGTCATTTGAGTGCACATGTAATGGAATTACCAAGCTATTTTGAGGACCCAACCAAAATTGGAAACCATAAATCTGCCCTGCCTAGCAGAGTTATGTAGTTTTCTCCAGCAAAGCTCAGGAAAGAGAAAATACTTTTGATTAGAGAGATCCAGTTTGGGAGTCTGTTTAAATGAATGTAGCAAAGAGGAGGAGTAGAAGGGGATTGAAGATCAGTGTGACCTGAAATGGCCAGCTATGATGATCATTTTTTTTGTTAGTAAAGTCAGGAAGCAAATGATAACCTTAAAATATATGGAGGGATTTAAAGGCTACAGTGAATGAAAAAAAATATGTTTAGTGGAGATAAGTGTTTATTATCAGATAGAGGGATTTCAAGTTAATGGGTCAGAATATAGTTCCGTGTACAGAGAAGATAAATCCTGACTGGGGCCTCAGGCATGGTTTACTAAAGAAACATATAATGAAAGTTATTGCCATAGAGAAGCTTATGAAATTGTGAGGAAATTAAAGTTACTCAGGGTAAGGCAAGAGTGGAAATAGAATAAACAAGATGACTCAGGTACTACATTCTCCTCAGAATGCAGGAATATGCATCTAAGCAGAAGATACATTGATTATGAGCAATTAGCCCTGATTGTTCTAAAACACTTGTAAAATACCATTAAACTAACAAAACTTTCTTTTTTCATTCACAACATGCAATATTGAGTATGTAGCAAGCTGCCTCCAAGGCAGTGCACATATCTGGGATCCTTTTATGCACTCGGGCCATTGCTAGGATTTGCTGTATCTAGCCGGGCAATGAGAGCATAGCAGGATGGAACAAGATGCTGTAGAGGCCATTCCTAGAAGTGGAAACTTCAGGTCCATTCACTTTTCACTGGCTGGAACTCAGTAGTCCCTACACAACTGCAAGAGAGCTGGGAAACATGACACAGTTTTATACACAGAAATGAGAGGTGAAATACAGATATGAAAAAACACCAGCATTTTCTACCACAGCAGGTGATAGTGAAAACATTGCTGCATGGTTCATTAAAATATTTTACAATGAGATGGGGAAAATATGCTTACAATCTATAGATACTGGAAAATTCTAACTTTGTTTCCCAGATTAAGAATGTTGGGAGAGGGACCGGCCCGGTGGCGCACTGCTATAGTGCGCTGCTTGGGAGCGCGGCGGCGCTCCTGCCGAGGGTTCGG
>NW_007733683.1:59791-61523 GCF_000696425.1 Galeopterus variegatus | reverse complement strand
AGTTTATTCAAACTGAGGGACTTGAGTACAATTTGCAAAAACAATGGGGTTAGATAAAGATTTCATAAAGCATGGTGCCAAAAGTAACAATTCAGGATAGATGAGAAGACACTGAGAAGTGGAGGCAAGATGGACCTGAGCCTGAGATGTCCCATGGAAATCATGCGATGTTAGGGGAATGGGAAAGACAGGCTAATAGAGAAGAAATAGGGAGCACATATGCCAAGGATTACAAAAAATTCCAGTGAAAAATTATGTGTAAACATTCCTGCCACCAAGTATCCCCATTTAATAAACCTATAGAAATAGGGAGGGAAAGTACATCTAACAGGCATCATCAGTATTTGTGTGAGGGAATTAATTTCTGGATAAGGGAATAAAATAACTTATCACAGACACTTTAATTCAGCCGATCTTTTCAAGTAAGGTAGTGTGATAATTATTTTATTCACCACAGTCCATTTATTTAAACCGTAAACTTCATTTGGTCTCTTGTTATGTACTCGATACTGCTGGAGAAATAAAAACCTAACACCACAATCCCTGCTGCCAATGTGCATAAAATGTAGTGGAGAAGAGAGATCATCATGATCTGCCGGGAGATGCCACAAGTGGTGTGGGCATGCACTTGAGACACATAAACGTGACAGGGGTCAGAGAAAGCTTTTCTGAGGAAGTGACACACAGACTGAAAACAACCACTAGGTAGTTTGCTTGGCGAGGCAAGAAATGTGCGTGTGGTGTGTTTGTGTGTGTGTGACGGGGGATCACGACGAGTATTTCAGATGGAGAAAATAGTACCACAGCATCATAGACACTACCCAAGAATAGCACTTTCCAGAGAAGGACAAAGAGTTCTGTGCAGATGATGACAGGGAGGGAGCCCTGAGAGACTGGAAGAAGACAAGCCTGTAGGAGTTGGTGAGTGCCACATCATGAAAGGCTTTTGCTCCAGGCATGGGGATTTGCACATATGAGGAGTCACTGAAGAATTGTAAGCAGAAAAATAGCTATAAAAGATTCATGCTTTGGAAAAATCATTCTACTTATTACATGGAGAGTGGATTAGGAAAATAAGAATAGAGGTAAAATTTATGAAATTGTTCCAGTGATGAAGCCTGAACTAAGGTAATGGTAGATGGAAATAAGGGAAAGAATAGATATGAGATATTGAGATTGTAGTATTTGTAACACTGTGTGTCTGTTTGAAAGTACAGGATGAATGAAAGCAAGGAGACTAAGAGTGATGCTGGGTAGGGTGGAGGGTTTTACTCTCTGAGACATTAAAAATAGGAAGACAACAGATTATGATTTGTCTTTTAGATGTGGAGCTTGGTGAAGATGTCTTGGTTGGCAATCTATCTCTTCTTTTCTGAAAGTATTAATTGACCATCTATGATGAGACCAACATAAAAACAAACAAACAAAAAAACAAAAAACAGGAAAAAATCTGGAAAAACCAATCTAACATTGGCTTATTCATTGTTCTGGTATTTCTTCATTTTTATTTTCATGATTACCCAGCAATTATTGCCATCATCAACAATGTAATTTGCAAATGTTTCCAGTGACATGAGATGTAATTTTTCTCACATAAAAAAATGGAATTATACAAAACTGGAGTTATGAAGAGCTTCTAGGTGGCTCCTGTAATCACTTATCTCATACTGCTGTCCACTATTTTCTTATGAATGCATTCTGTATCATTTTCTGTCTGAAGATCTGTTGCCAT
>NW_007733683.1:57275-58630 GCF_000696425.1 Galeopterus variegatus | reverse complement strand
CTAATAGCAAACCAGAAGTTGTTACTTAAAAAACAAACAGTTATTTGAAAAAGTGGGCATATTTTGTCTCTCAAATCTTAGACACCTGCACTATAATACTTATATTGGAGTATTGTAAAGGCTCCATAGAACATTCCAATTTTCCACAGAAAGTCTGAGTAAAATTGGATTAGCTTGGTCATAAGGTCTAAGTATAAGATCTGCTTTATAACAGTCTGAAATTGCTGCAGGCCTTTTGTTCAGAGGTACAAGTGCCATGGCTTACTTGATAAGTGGGTCAAAAAAGTACACTCAAATATAACATGTTTTTGTCTTGAATATCCAAAACATTTTGCCAAGATTTTACAACAGCTTGTCTTTCACCTTGGGGGAAATAGCTCTAGACCCCTGGATCCCCAGAAACTTCACTGAAGTAGCAAACTTCACTTGATAATTCTGGCATTTATCTTCTATTTATCTATTTAATAGATTTATCTATCTGTCTATCTGAGCCTTAATAAGGCATCTAAAATACTTACTAGTTTTTGCTCATCGGGTCCAATCAACTTAATGATATCAGTATTACAGGCAAGAATATTGTTCTGTGAAATGTCTACATCGTTGAGATCTTTGTAAACTCTGCTGTGGCACAGATCTGGAGAACTGAATTAATGCAAAGGTAAGACTGTAAACAGGCATTGTTTTGGTTGCCAGGTAAAAAAAACTAAATGGCTCTGGTTTGCTTGATATACAGAGAAACCACTTATTGGCTCCATAGCTGAATATCAGTTGTTAGGGTCTGTGTTGAATCACTGTCTGGAAGGGTAGCTGTAACTGCTGTCACCACATAAATAAATTACAATAACTCACAACCATTTTTCAAGATCAGCCATTTTTCTATACAAGCCAAATAGACAAGTTAAATGGGGATGCGACAGGCATAACCACTCCTGAATCTTTCAAGGTCTTAATGGACGCACTAATCTCGGAAGTGTCCTGAGGAGTAACAGATAGACTAACAGAGAGATAGAACCCAGTCAAAACTTCATTCATTCCCTTGACCACTATAAGCTCCTACTGTAACTGGTTGACTATGGTGGCATGCTGATTCCCCAAATTAAAGTTATTTCAGAGTTAGTGTCAAGTAATCCACAAAACATTTGGTTATTTTTACCTTCTTCATTGCTAAGACATCCAAATAAATGAATTCAAGTTCCTTTGGAAAAGGTACAGAGTATGAATTTTTGGCTGAGTAACAAATATTTTCTCAAGTAGAAAGGGGATCCTCTTTTATACATAAAAAAAAAAATTCTGGGTTTATGTACTGTCTCATATCTACGATTTTTTTTACAGACAACAAATCTCTATCATCGTTT
>NW_007733683.1:47912-55807 GCF_000696425.1 Galeopterus variegatus | reverse complement strand
TTCCTGAACATATCTTAACAGCAATCAGTAGGTTAAGCTTCAGCAAGGACATCTGCCCTTAAAGCCAGCAATTTTGCTGTGTTACAATTCTTTATCTACAACAAAGACTTTGGCCCGGGAAAAGTTTCCTGTCTTTTGCAAGCTTAACATTTCTATGTGAATTCTAAAAAGTTAGGTCCTGTGAAATACATTTGCTTCATTAATGTTAGTACTCCCCATACCCAAGGAAAGAGCCCTCATTAGACACTGACCCTGCTGGCATCTTGATCTTGGGCATGTCAAAAGTAAAATCAGATCAAGTTAGAAAAATTTTAAAAGGTTATTTTCAAAAAGTAAGAAAGAGTACAGATTGTGGTTCAGAGACTTCAAATAAAGTAAGTGATAATAAGCTCTCCTTACTGCAGTTAGGGCAAAGTTTAAAAAGCATAAAGGAGGAAGTACTTTGACCATTTTTGTGATTGGCTATTATACATTAACATTCTTTTCAGGGAAAGTAGTGCTGTTTAAGCTGATTTGTCTATAGCTGATAGGTTTAATTTCACTAAATCATGCTGACAAGGATGTGAAGCTTAAGTTTTGTGTTTCGTTTATGATCAAAGCTAGTGTATTGAGAATAACAAGTTTTGGTTACATAGCTATGGGCAGTTGGCTTTAAGGTATATCTAAACTACAGTCTCCATTTTTATTTTTCTTATGATAGGTTTAATTTCACTAAATCATGCTGACAAGGATGTGAAGCTTAAGTTTTGTGTTTCGTTTATGATCAAAGCTAGTGTAATGAGAATAACAAGTTTTGGTTACGTAGCTATGGGCAGTTGGCTTTAAGGTATATCTAAACTACAGTCTCCATTTTTATTTTTCTTAAACAGACTTCCAGTCTTTAGAACTATGAGAAATTTCTGTTGTTTAAGCCACCCAGTCTATGGTATTTTTTTTTTATAACAGCCAAACTGGCTAAGTCATAGCTCTTACATAATATGTCTGAGGCAGGATAAGAGAGGGACTTTCTCCAGGGAGGCTGCTCATGCTAACACCTGCTAGAAGCAGCTCGGCCACCCTGCCGGTCATCTTGCTCTTCTTCATAATCCTGTGGTTTTCTGAGCAAGAAATAAAATCACAACCACCCTAAACCCCCTTTTGACTAGAATAGAACTCACACTTGCAAGAACACCTAAAACCCCCCTTTTCTCCCCCTTTTTCTTGAATATTCCTCCCTTTGGTTAAGATAAACACCCTCATCCCAGAGCAACATATAAAGCCTTCCCTAAGAGTTCACAGAGTGCTCCTCAGTTGTGAGGACATCCATGCACTGTTCTGCATGTACTTTCACTTTGCAATGAACTTTGAGACTAAATGAGACTCTGCCATGTGAACTTGAAGTTATTTGTGGGTTCCTGATGGAATTCTTCCCTTGGGAAATCCAAGAACCTGCATCTCTGGCATCAAATTCACTCTTGTATTTCTATTTATAAAGATCTTTAGCTACCTTTCTTTGCGACATTAACAGAAAATTCTGGTATTTTGTTTTCATTCTATGTAGTTCTCTTGGTCCATTTTCTGTTGTTTATAACAGAATATCTGAAACTGGGTGATTTAAAATTAAACAAAATTAATTTCTTATAGTTTTGGAGACTGGGAAGTTCATGGTCCAAGGAACACATCTGGTGAGGGCCTCTTTCTTGGTGGGGGCTCTGTACAGAGTCCCATGGCACCATAGGATATCACATGGTGAGAGTGGCATGAGCTCTTTAATGCAGTCACTTGCTCTCTTTGTAATGCTATGAGTGCCACTCCCATGACAATCCACTAAACCATGAACCCATTACTCCATGACTGGATTAATTCTTTCACAAGTGCGTAGTTGTCATGATCCAATCACCTCTTAAAGGCCTCACCTTTCAACACTACTATAGTCTGATTTCCCACCTTCTTAACACTGTTACAATCAAGATCAAGCTTCAGCAAATTTGGGGGGGGGGGCATTAAACTCACATAGTCTATCTTTGTTTCCAGTTTCAGTTAATCAACCAAGCAAACTGAAGGGATGACACTACAGACATGCTTACGTTAATACACTGAATACAGAACATCTGATTATTGTACCATATAAATAAATACTTCCAATCCAACATTCTATTCTTCCCACTGTGATCCAACTTTTTAGAAGTCTTTTCATTATATGGTCTCCAGGTTTTGCTATATTAAATTAACAACATCTTGCATTTTTTTTGTTGTTGTGATTAGCTCCTCTTCACAGTTCAAACTTTATATCTGTCCCCTTGGGGCCTGTAGGAATTTGAGTCCAGCCTATAACCAAGGAGAAGTAGCAGTAGTAGGTCCTGAGGATCAGTGCCCAGCATAAAAAATACTTCAGAGGAAGACTTCAGGCAAGAGAAAACTAACCAGCTTGGATAGAGAGGTAAGGGCTACTTCTACTGCCAAAGAAGGCTTATATAATGTGAACATTCAAGGTCCTAAGATTTATTAGAATATTTGCAATAAACATAACATAAGGAAGTCCTTCTAAAGCTACAGGTACGGATGAAGAAAAAGCTGCCCATGGGGCAGGAATACACCAGGAAGAGCAACATCTGATCATGCAACTTGCTTGTTCTTCTAGTACTTGTTTGAGTTAAAAATTACATGTACATTTACCCTATTGTTGAGTATTTTTTTTGTTCCCTTGATGGATCAGCTTACACTTATACAGCATTTATGAAAGACCTCTGGTTGCAGAGTCACTTGAAGTTTCATAGTCACATTTCATCTCTGGGAGACTGTTAGTAAGCCAAGGGAGTCAGACGTGTCTTTGCACCAAAACACTAAATAGGTATAATTTCCTAATTCAGGATTCCCTCAGACTTCACACAGTGTTCCTGCCACACATATGCTAAGCTCTGCTGGATGTTCTTAATTCTAAGTGCCAAATAGATATCAACTTCTTTTTCAACTTTGATTAACTGGGAATCTTTTCCTTTCTCCAGGCCACACTCAAAGATGCCAGTAAGTGCCTGATTGCAGCACTACCTAAAATATTTTTCTTCCTCCCCTCCTTAGTCCAGCACCATCAGAATCTGTTCACACATATTCCCTAAGGAACATCAAGATAAATAAGCAAAATCTTATAATCTTTTTAGCATATAAGCTTTTTCCTCCTGGTTTGACTTTGTAATTGATCCAATGTGTGACAAGTTAGATTTTGATTCTAATTATCGGCAAAGAGGCAATGAAGGTTGAAAGGAGGGGAACATAAGGAAATTTACATTTTTTTTGCAAAACAATTACCTCTTAATGTCAGAACAGGGTCCTCTTGAAAATATAACACTATATTATTCTATATTATGACTTAAATAAATAGGATTATACTAGACATCAAGCATTGAGGTTGTAATTACTGTGTGTAAAAATAAATCATGATGATATGAAATATAAATTCTCTTTCAGCACATACAAACTAACCATATAATATCAGAAATATGATTTCAAGGGAATTAGTATTTTTAAATAAACTAAAATAGTAAGTCTTCTAAACACGTGCTTTTAAAATATTTATTTTTGGTTACAATGTACAAATATATTCTTATTTTTTCAAGATATATGCAATTGTAGGAATAACTCTCATAAACTTTTATTGGTGGGTGGGAAGTCAAGAGATTACTTGTAACAGAGCATTAAGAAGCATTTTAGTGTGGAAGGAAGTTCATATGAGAGAAATTCAACCAGAACACTATTTAGAGCCTTACCACTGCATTAGAAGAGTCTGAATTAGTGTTGTGCCTTGGAAAAGAAAGGTGGAGTTTTTATAGAGCATTATCAAGAGTTTTAATTAGTAGTTTCAGCAATAGATGCTCAAAGATGGTCCCCAAAGTAAGAGCAATTATTCTTCCAGTTCAGCAGACCTTTGGCAATTTGTTTTTGTTGAAGTGTGGAGCAAAGGAACAGATAGGTCAGGGGTGGAGGTAGGGGAAAATTTGAGGGAGAGAGTAGCGGAAATTTTTCAGCCCTTCAATAACTCTTACACCTTAAACTTTGAAGTACATTTGAAATTCGTGCTTTCAACAAGAAAGTGAATTGGGCACTTACTTGCTTCCTTGAAGTGATGATGCTGTTTCTCCCAAGATGAGAGCCACTCACTGGATCTAATAGCATTGGCAGGTTTCTTTGTGAGGTAAAACAAGTGCAATAGGTTTACATTTTAAAATATTATGTATTTTTCAAATATTTGATAGCTGCTTCGTTAGTGCTATCTGTCTGAGGTTCAGTGAGAGTAGAACTCGACACAGAAAAAGGAGACAACATTTAGCTTTATCTTTAGAAAGTTTTTTCAAAAGTGACTTTTAGGAAGCTCCTGAGCAGAGGCAGTAGTAACAAATTGATTGCATGAGCCATTCACATAACAGAGTTTTCTGATCTCCAAAAGCTAAAGCCCTCAAATTTATAGAAGCAGAATGTAGAATGGTGAGTGCTGGGGTTGGGGGTGGGGCATGGGGAGTTGCTGATGGTTGTATCTCAGTTATGTGAACTGAGAAAGTTCTAGAGATCTGCTGAACAACATTGCTTTTTATTAACGATAATGTAGTGTACGCTTTAAAATTTGTTAAGACAGTAGCTCTCATGTTATGGTTTTTACTAAAATATTAAAATTAATTTAATTTTTTAAGTTAAAAAAAATCATGAAAAAAATTAGAAAGAAAAGGAGAGCAAACTGGACTCGTTTCAGGTAAATAAATATTCTCTATGTTATGGAAACACTGTTTCAAAGCTCATTGACTGAGTTCATTCCCATTTCCCTAAGATTCCTCAGACTGGTTGTAGATTATTGCAAGATAAACTTTCTTTTTTGTCATTTTGGCTCACCAGGGTAAATCAAAAGGGTCACAAGAAACGGGTCATGTACCCTGAGATGCGTGGACAAATTGGAATGAATTGGATGACTTATAAAAAAGTAGATCATTGTTACAAGAATATAGGAAGTCCATATCTGGTGTATTCCATATGGTATATTTTTAATGAGAGGACATAAATCTTATTGATGAAGTCAATATTTGAATCTCCTTTAAATGGAAATATTTCAAAATTATACTAATATTTAAAGGAAGACCATTTTTCATGATGTTCTCTATAACTAATGAATAACTTCATTTCTGTAAAATGAAAGAGTGTACATCTTTTAATTAAAAACATTCTTTGAAAATGTTAGCATATCTTTTATTTTAAGTGTGTTCTGTAATGTGCTGTCTGCAACCCAAAACTAGAAAAAATAAAATGCACAAAGACTTATGATGGCAACTATCAGACAAAATAGTTAAGAATGTGAGATATGCCTAGTCATTGATATCTGAAGATGCTGAATTTTAAAGGAATTAATTTAATAAGGAGATAGAAAAAAAAAACAAAATTCATTTTCTTGTATTAGCAGAAGAAATAATTAAATCCATGTTTACTGAAATATTTATTTTAAAACATCTTTTCCTTTCTTTTCTAATATTGCATTTTTAAAGTTAGGCCCATAAGACATGAATTACTTTTCTGGTAAATGTTTGTTTGCTCATCTTATTATATAAAGCACAGTTTCTTATGACATTTGTTTCATGGAAAACTAAACTGATTCAACCCAAGCAAAATGTCTTTAAAACATATGACTCAGAGGCCATGAATGAAAAAATTTTGTTTTGCTACATGATCACATATCAAAATTTGGCATGTTATCTTATGAAAATTTAAATGTATCCTGTTTGTTTTTATGGATATATGTAACAACCTGACATTTCCAGATAAACAGCAAAGATGTTGTACTCATTTCAGTCAACACACAGTCAAGAACAAATGATTGAAATATATTTCCAGTCACAGATTATTTTTTCACAGTATTGATTTTATTCACCTTGGGGGTGGTTTTGGAATGTTAACGCATTTTGCTTTCTTAGTGACTTGTTCTATTTAATTTTCAGTGAAGTATGCCTGCTTTACTTGTTTTTACGAATTTTTCGATTTTCCCTCTATTAGAAAATTGTGTGAATAAAATTGACTGGCAACAATTGTTCAGAAACTTGTTCTTCAAATATTAGTTTCCATGGAAATATAGACATTTAAAACTTTTAAAAGCTGTTTAAGAAATAATTTCAATTTTTTGACATTTTTTATTGAAACAATTTTTGTGAGGTACAGATTATAATACATATGTTCAATATGTGGTGATCAAATCAGGATAATTGGTATACTCATGTTTAGGAAACATAATCAAACTTTGTTACCCTTAACTAATTTCTTGCTAAACTGCTCCCTCTCCCCCTTTTCTCTAACAGCCACAGTTCTGTTCTTTTTCTTTTTGAAAGTTCAATGTATGATTGTGATTCTTTATTTCCTTCCTTTCTTCCTTCACTCTCTCTTTCTCTTTCTCTCTTTCTTTCTTTCTGTCTGCTCCCACTTAGGAGTGAGGACATGTGGTATTTTTCTTTCTGTTCCTGGTTTATTTTACAATTATATTTTAACTACAGATTAGTGTAAGAATGCCAAAGCTATTTTCAATTTGAGCAAGTCAACTCCTATGGTAAACTTCCATCTTCTCACCTCTGATTTGGATAAGGTCATGTCAGTGGTCTCTTTGAATTCTGAAACGTGATGACTTTACAAATAACAACATAAAAATGCTACTGTAAATATTTATTTCTCAGAGAGGAGTTGTGAGTACAGGATATAAGAATCTCTTCTGTAACATATTACATGTGACTGATAGTGTTTTCAGGGTTTTGAATAGATATCTCTGTTACTGTGTGAATGTGTGTATGTTTCATATTTATTCATCTTGGTATTCTCTGATCTGTGCTGTCATTGGTTTTGAAAAAGTATTGGTTATTTTTCTTTCAAATTTTTTCTTATCTTTCATTACATTTCTCCCTTCCTTTGAGATTTAAATTATACATGCATTATATCACTTGCTGTTCTCCTATGGATCCTGGATTCTCCAATCTGTGTGGGTTTTATCTAACTTTTTTATCATTGTGTTTTCATTCCTGTATTTTCTATTGATCTATCTTCAAGTTCACTTATCCCTTCCATGGTCATGTCAATTATACTGATGAGCACCAAGAAGGCATTTTTCATTTCTGTTATTCTGTTTTCCATTTCTACCACTTACATGTGATTTTTTTTTCATAGTTCCCATGTTTATGCTGCAATGACTGGTTTGATCTTGCATTTGGTTTACCTTATTAGAGCCCTTAATATACTAATCATAGTTATTTTAAATTCTCTTTCTGATGGTTCCAACATATATGTTGTAGCTCAGTCTACTTCTGTTTTCCTCTTTGTCTTTTGATAGAGTTTTGCTACTTTTCTTGCCATTTTTCATGCTTTGTAATTGTTTTTGTCACAGGACATCTTATATAGTATAGCTGAAACATTTAAATAGTGTTTTTGTCCTGAATTGAGCAAATCTTTACTAGACCTTCAGTGTAGGGTGTTAACTCAATCTATTCAGTAGGGTGAGCTTGCTTTGGAATTTGTTGTTGCTTACAACAAGTATGTCATAGGGTTCAAATTCTTCTAACGTCAGTGTGTTTAAGATGGAGCCTGGGCTACCAGGTTGCTTTTCTCACTCTTTGTTCTACCCTCAGTTTTACAATGTCCCTTTGTGCCGTGTCTCCATGTTTACTAGCTTCATGGTGACGGTGGCTAGTGCTCTAATCTTCTGATTCAGTGTGTCTTAGTTAGTTACTGTGTTCTTGTAGAGCATTCTAAGATCTGTTTCCTGCCCTGCCGTAGTGGTAGAGGGTTCTTCTGACGGTGGCTAGTGCTCTAATCTTCTGATTCAGTGTGTCTTAGTTAGTTACTATGTTCTTGTAGAGCATTCTAAGATCTGTTTCCTGCCCTGCCGTAGTGGTAGAGGGTTCTTC
>NW_007733683.1:42140-47416 GCF_000696425.1 Galeopterus variegatus | reverse complement strand
TGTTCTTGTAGAGCATTCTAAGATCTGTTTCCTGCCCTGCCGTAGTGGTAGAGGGTTCTTCTTTCTTCTCCCTTTCCCCAACTGCAATGGGTTGCCACTGGTATCCAAAGGCAGCAATGTTTTTAGTCCCAGTTAGGGGTTAAAACTGGGGTTTTTGCTCAGTTAGGGGAACAGACCTGGGCAGGATTCTGTGCCTTTACTGTAGCCCCTTGCATTCCCATCCCAGGGAATATAGTATGTTAATGTACTCTGAAGGTGTCATAAATGCTAAACAGGTGATTTCCTTTTCACATAAGTTTCTACATAGTGGGAATGTTCTTCGTTTCTTCTTAGATTATGATTTACTCCCACACAAACTTCCAATTATCCTTTTCCATATTACTTATTAAGTTAACCAGTGTGTCTTCTGGAAATCTATTTTGCCTGTTAACATTCATATTTACATGATGGCTTAATCTAGATCTCATGAGTTAAACAATGAAAATTGTAACAAGACATAAAGCGTCTTGAAAAACAGAAAAACTAGGGAATGGGATTCAAGAGTTACAGTCTCCTGTATTCTTAAGAGACAAATAACTAACATCCACATAGATCAGAGAGGAAAATAAAATTCATTATGATTCCACATCACATCATAAAGTGAGCACTGCTTTTCCTCACTTACACTGTTTCTTTTATTCAGAAGAACAAAAATATTTGTTTCATGTGAAATTTTTTATCTGATAAGAACCATTTATGTTTGTAACTATGGTAAACATGAAATTATTTTAGCTGATCAATTTTTTAATCTTCAAAAATTATTTTGGAACTGAAATAGAGAATTAGTAGTCTTATTTTCAGTCATGAAAAAAAATTTTTAACAATAAAAAAGATACATTCAAAACAATCTCAAAATCTATAAAAGTTGTTCAAAGCATCCAATAAATTGCTTCTCAAAGCACAGGCCATAGCACAGTTTCCTAATTTCATTACAATAATCTTTCATAAATATTGATTGATATTTTAAGATGTGTCATAATATGTCAATGCTACATTTTAAACCAGTCAGCACATGCTCATTACTGAACTCAGCTGGGAGTCTCAAAGGATATGCCGTTACAACAGTTCATAATAGAATTGCAGGAGTTGAAGCAACAAACTAGAAACAAAATTTGTCCAACAAAAACCTTGGAAGAAAACATTATTTTCTATACGATTTTATAAAATAAAGCTTCTAAAAGACCTTTATTATTCTTTAATCACATTGGCAATCTGGAGGCCCTATGTCTAAATGGAAGGAAAGCTGTGGACCTCCCCAGGCAAGTAATATATTTATCTCTGTATTAGGTTCTGAACAAATGGACGAAGTCTATAATGCATTATGCCAGAATCAATGCCATTTGGCTCTGTCACGTTCCAGGCAGAATTTTTTTTTTTTCCAACTGATGTTGCTAACCTAGAATATTTTATTTTTCAGTTATAAATAGAATGTAATCCCATGAAATGTTTAGACAACTCCCAAATAGGGAGATTGAACATACAAAACAAACAAATAAACAAAAACAGAAGACAACAAAAACTGTTCTGCAGCACCAATGTGTTCCCATTACACCTTTGTGTATTCATAAATACGAAAAAAAAAATTCTCTAGTTCCATACAGAATTCTATCTACAGAGTGCTACAATAAAGGGTCACAAATTTCCTGGGCAATGATATCTGGAAGTGTTCCAGAGAAAACCTCGTCTAATATGCAATCCACATGGCATTTGCCTGGAAGCAAAACTTCAGAGAGACTCATAATAGTCCAACCGCTCTCTCAAAGGGCACCCAATGAATCTTCTGCAAACCAAAATGCTGTATGTGTGCTTGTGGGACAATTTTATTCAGCTTGATATCGATTAGTATGTAATTCCTTTCTTTTATATTTCTTTTTGTAGGTATTTTTTCTTCATGCTATTTTAACCTATAACTCCATCTCTCCAACTGTTCAACTTTAGAATTATAGAAACAGACATGACCTCTTTGTATTAACCACAACAGAGAGAAAAGTATTGGAAGAATGGAATGCTTGAGTCCTGTTTGGTTTATTCTGTTTCGTGTTTTACTTAACCTACAGAATGGGAGAAAATATTTGCAAACTATACATCCTTCAAGGGATTAATATCCAGAACATACAAGGAACTCACAAACAACAATAAAACAAAACCAAATAATCAGATTAAAAAATGGGCAAGAAAAAATGTCAAGATATTCCTTGATTATCAAAAATGTCTGAAACTGTGGAGCTTACATCTAAAAGCTTGACTTTCAATAAATATGTCCTCTAAAATATCCCTATCATATTCCTTGTCTTAAAACCACACTGGGTATACTGCAGTGTCCTCCTTCCAAGTGACTCTTCATTTAGAGGTGTCACTTCTTAGATAGCGTATATGTAGTATGGTATCTGTGCTTCACTATTTATTATATGGATGTATTTGAACAGATTACATAACTGCTAGGGCTACAATTTCATTATCTGTATATAATGTAATAAAATGCTATATGCTTAGCTTGTAATTCTAAATCTGAACTTTTACTTTTGTTGTACTTATTTCATGGGTATAAACTTTTGTAGCAGTGGATGACATTATTATGCTTATATTTGAGTAATGGATAGTGGACCATAAATGATTGAGACCTTAAAATGTTAATTTACAAGGTTCCTTCCATAGATAAGAAAAATATCTTAGAACACAATTATTCCCATTAAAATCTATTTCAAAGTAAAGATTTATTTTGGTTATATATAAATGTATATCTACAGGGCCGGCCCGGTGGCGCACTGTTACAGTGTGCTGCTTGGGAAGCGCGGCAGCGCTCCCGCCGAGGGTTCGGATCCCACATACAGACCGGTTCCCGCTCACTGGCTGAGCGAGGTGCGGGGGCAGCGCCGACGGTTGCGATCCGTTGCCGGTCATGAAAAAAGACAAAAAAAGGAAAAAAAAAATAAAAATAAATAAATAAATAAATGTATATCTACAAATAATTTGAATAGATCAATAAATACTTCTGTCATTGTGGTCTAGCAGGAAAAATAGTTCTTCAAAGAGAACATACAAAATTTATAAAATAGTTATCTATGATTAAAACTTTCTGAGTATATCTTTATCAGGCCACCTTATCTAAAACACTATTCACATCACTATGTGTGTGCGTAATTTTATTTAAAGGCTTCTGTATACAAATTTATACATTAGTAATTAAGAATTTCTGTGAATTAGACTCTCAAACTTTCCAGATTTCTGAAATTCGTACCCCATCCCGCAATGTAAATGCCTGTTATAATCAATTTTTACTTCCGATAAATGCTTGAATGCGTTAGTTTTACGATTTTGTGGCCATTTTAAAGAATTAATTTTGAAGTCAAATTAGTATCCAATGTTTGTGTTAGAATTTACATAATAGGACTGAAAAGGGAAAATTTTATTTTTGTGTAAAAGGGAAAATTTTATTTTTCCCATACCTTATATTTAAATGCAGGGTTTAGCCCCATTAGTGTGAAAGAAGAAATTATGCTCTATCTGCCATTCCATGACTGGCTTGCAAATATTTCACTATTATCAATGATTATTTTCCTTTTAGCAGACCTACTTTTATTAAATGGTTCTCTTTAAAAAAAAAAAAACTTTCAGTTCAAATAAGAGCATTTACATAAAATCGCACACAGCTAATACTGATTTTGAATTAACAAATGTTATCTATAATGAACTATAAATTTAAACAATCTCCTGGCTTCTACAAATTGTTACTTTTCTCAAGATGGTAAACATTAATAGATCTTTTGTGAACTTTTCCATATTACTTGCAACTGTAGAAATTTCCTGCTAAATTACACATTAGCCTAAAGTACAATTATTCCCTCCTGCTTACGCATGCCATGATATTTCTTGCCATAAAATTAGAACGAAACTGTTGATGTGAATTTTTTAAAATCTCTTGAAAGATGGAAAATAGATGGCTTTAGAGAGACAATGGTAGTATCTCTCTTTTGGTAAATCTTTTAAAAATATCTGTTTATCTTTCAAAAGATAAAATATAAACTTTGGAGATATTTTTATAATTCAAAATATAAAGAAGTAATAAATAGTTTCCTACATGGACAGCATGTAATAAAATATAAAGAACAGTTTATACTTATAGAAGAAAAAGGAAGTTAAATGGTTAATTACAAGACAGTGTTATGGGCAAGATAATTTTTTTTAATTCCATTTTTTAAAAAAATAAAATGATTATTTTCTTGCTATCTTTGTAAGAAATGGAAAGCACCTCATTTCTTACTTCCCCAGCTCATAATTCAAACACTCAATTATTCTCATCACAAAGACAGGATATATTTTTGCAATGAATAACATGCTAATTACCCTGATTAATCATCACATTGTATACATGTATTGAAATATAACTCTGTACCCCATAAATATGTACAATCAATATACTGATTAATCATCACATTGTATACATGTATTGAAATATAACTCTGTACCCCATAAATATGTACAATCACTATATTTCTATTAAACAATAAACTTAAAAATTGAAGAAAAAACAAAACTTTTACATCAGCCNTATATTTCTATTAAACAATAAACTTAAAAATTGAAGAAAAAACAAAACTTTTACATCAGCCAAGAAATCCGTGTTTTTCATCTTCTAAAGATTCTGCAGTGCTGCTTAAAGTTACAACCATTTTCTTTATTGATATTTTTTAAATTTTGAACGATGGTGTGTATTCCATATATTTAGGCTGCTATAACAAATTACCATAGACTGGTGGCTTATGAACAACTAATGTATTTCTCACAGTTCTGGGTTCTGGAATTCCTAGATCAGAGTACCAGCATGGTCGGGTTCTAGAGAGGGTCCTCTGCACGTTGCAGACTGCCAACTTCTCATTGTGTCCCATACATAGTGAGTGCAGAGAGGGGAAGCAAGCTCCCTCGTGACTTACAAGGGCAGTAATCTCACTAATGTACATCTGCCCTCATGACCTCATCTAATCCTAATCACCTTCAAAGGGCTGCACCTCCTAATACCATCAGGGGAGTAGGGTTTCAACATATGAATTTTGTAAGGGCATAAATATTCAGTCATAATATCATGAACATGCAAAACTAACCCTGGGCATGGTAAAGAGATAGTTTGATCTGAAGTTATAAGAGGAAATAATGTGGTTTTCTAAATACAACAATGGTCATGAGACAATAGCATTAATGGTGAAAAGATTAGAAGAACTAATATTTCAAGTGAGCATTCA
>NW_007733683.1:36935-41075 GCF_000696425.1 Galeopterus variegatus | reverse complement strand
GTGTCTATCTGAAAGAGAATTAACTCAACATTACAATGCTTTGCCCCTTAATTCAGAATTTAGAATTACATTATACTGGAGTACAGAACACAAAAGTAATATCACCAATGCTGACAGTTAGAGGTCATCCATTTACACTGAGACAACAGCAACTTTATAATTATTTTCTACACCTCTCTCGGCAAAGACAAATCAAATGGTACATATTCTAGCCTGAAAAGAATGACAACTCAGTATTTACTTAGATTACTAAAAGCTTGTTTTACTACTAAAGAAGAAATTAAGGAGTAAAAAGAGTATGATGTGTAGTGTTATAAGTGGACAAGTTTCCAGAGTGCCTTACTTGATCGATCCTGAGGCAAGCCAGATCACATTCAGTGGCTTTATTGCCTTAGTGAAGTGAAAAATCAAACTGTTTAGAGCAGGTCATGATAGCTTACTGCATTTTACAGCATTATAGTCTGGTGAGAGAGAAGCAGGTGGGTCAGGACACAAGTACAAAGGGAAGGGGAATATAAGATTCTACTTTATTACACAGAAGAATTGCTATTTGATCATCATTAGTCCATATTTATATTTTTATTTGTGTGCATACATATATCTTCCTACACTTTTTAAAAGGAATATTTGTAATAAAAAAACCCCACAAAATGCCAGCCAGTGAATCTGTATTCTTAGTGTTCAGAAACGGTAAATTCCAGCACATGTTCATGGCTGAACATTTCACAGAAAACACTGTGTGATTCTTAATCAGCTTTCTAAGCATGTTTCAGAACGATAGACTTCTACACATATTGATTTATTGGTTTTAGTGGTATTCTACTATTCAGTCATTTGGGGAATGAGAAAATCATACAATAGCAGGGATAAATTTAAAACGTTATAGTATCTGGGTATGCCAACTTACCATTGAATATGTGGGTAGATAGTAACAATGTCATGTTTATTCTTCATGGTCTCCTAATTCAATTAGATACATTTGTCTTCATTTCTGTTTAAGAATTATGAAAAAAAAAGCCTGTGATAGACGTCCAGTAGATACAAAACAGGTGATCATATATGTTCATTAAGTTAGTATACAATCAGATTCAGAAAAATTAAATTAAAATTACATCAGATTCTAATAAGCACACACTGACACCCATACATACATATATACACCATAAAATAAATGTAATAATTATTGAACACTGCAAGGACTGAATGTTTGCACCCCGCCATTCATATGCTGAAGCCCTAATCCCCAGTGTGATGATATTTGGAGGTGGGGCCTTTGAAGTTACTTAGGGTTAGATTAGGACATGAATGTAGAACCTTTATGATGGGATTAATTCCTTTATAGAAAGAGGAACAGATACCAGCTTTCACTTTCTGCATGAAAGCACCAAGGAAGGGCCATGTGAGGACATAAGCAAGAAGAAGGCCTTCACGAAGAGCCCTACCATGCTAGCATCCGGTTCATAAACTTGCAGACTCCTGAACTGTGAGAAGTAAATTTCTGTTGTTTAAACCACCCAGTCTATGGAAATTTGCTTAGCAGCCTGAGCTGGCTAAAACAAACACTAAATTAATGTTAGTAATTGTGGTTATAGTAGAAAAAAAGAGTTGATGAAGCAGTGAGTCATGAATAACTACAAAGTTCATACATTAATTCTGATATTTGTTTTCATGAGAGACAGCAGGTGGTATAATTACCATAGTTATAAAAGATATATGGTACATATTTTTTAAGTTTGCTAAAAATAAAAATTCATCAAAATATAGTAATCTCTTTAAAAAATGCTGACAGTATTGAATAGCAATATCTGGGTACATACAATATGTGATGTTCAGATAAGGATAATGAGCATATTCAACATGCAATATAATTAATTTTCATGGCCATTTACCAATTCCTCCCTTTGCCCGCTCTTCATGCCCCTTTTCCATCACTGGTAACCTCTGTTCTGTTCACTTCTTTTGAAAGTTCAACGTGTTATTGCGATTGTTGTATCTTGTTTGTTTGTTTATTTATTTATTTATTTATTTATTTAGCTCCCGCTTGTGAGTGAGGACATGCAGTACTTTTCTTCTTCTGCCTGGCTTATTTCACTTAACATAATTTTCTCTAAGCTCATCCATGTTGCTGCAAATGGCAGCATTTCTTTCTTTTTTTATGAAGAGTAATATTCCATTGTGCAAATATATCACACTTTCCTTATCCAGTCATCCAACAATGGACATTAATGTTGGCTCCAATTCTTGGCTATTGTAAATAGAGCTGCAATAAACATGGGAGTACATTGACATGATGATTTCCATCCCTGGTATATTCCCAGCAGCGGGATTGCTGGATCGATCATATAGCAGTTCTATTTGTAGTTGTTTGAGGAAACTCTATACCGTTTTCCATAATGGCTGCACCAATTTACAGTCCCATCAACAGTGTAAGAGGGTTCCCCTTTCTCTGCATGCTTGCCAGCGTTCGTTATTCTCTATATTTTTGATATTAGCCAGGCCAACTGGAGATGATATCTTAATGTTTTTTTTATTGTAATAATTTATTTAACCCAATATATACAAAGTATTATTTTAATAAGTTATCAATCTAAACTTTTTTTAAAAAATTATTTATACATATTTATTGGATAGAAAGTTGACTATCAGTATTTGTGTATAGCACGTGATGATTAAATCCATATTCTTAGCATGATCATCATTACAATTCATATTTATCTTTTGTGTCCCTTACCCAATTACTTGCTATCTCACCTCTCCTTCTCCCTTCCCCATCTCTAGTGACTATAGGTCTATTCTCTCCCGAAAGTTCAATTATGGTCTTTCTTTCTTTCTTTGTTTCTTAGCTCCCACTTATGAATGAGGACATGTAGTACTTCTCTTTTCTCTGTGTGGCTTATTTCACTTAACATAATTTTCTCCAAGCTAATCCATGTTGCTGCAAATGGAAGAATTTCATTCTTTTTTATGGCTGAGTAGTATTCCACAGTGTATGTATACCACGTTTTCTTTATCCAGTCATCTGTAGACAGACATTTAGGCTGGTTCCAATTCGTGACTATTTCACCTCTTTGGTTAATTTATTCCTAGGTATTTTATTCTTTTTGTGACTATTGTAAATGGCTTGCTTTCTTTTCTTTTTCTTTTCTTTATTTCTTTTTTTAAATTATATATACTTGTGGGATACAATGTTGATTTTTAATAATTGTGTACAGTGTGTGATGGTTAGATCAGTACAGTTAGTTTATTCATCATTACAATACACAATCATTCTTTGTTTTCGTTAACCAATTCCTCTTTAGCCTCCCTCCCTCTCCCCCACCCCTCTCCTTTTCTATCACCAGTTTTCTAAAAATTCAATGTATTACTGCCATTGTTGTTTCTTTCTTAATTTCTTGATTCCTTTTTTCTGCTTGTTCATTGTTAGCATGTAAGAATGCCACTGATTTCTGTGTATAGATTTTGTATCCTGCAACTTTACTGAATTTGTTTAACAGCTCTAGGAGTTTTTTGGTACAGGTTATGGGTTTCTCTCTATATAGGATCATGTCTTCTGTGAACAGTAACAACTTGACTTCATTTTGCCAATCTGGATGCCCTTTATTTCTTTCTCTTGCTTGATTGCTCTTGCTAATACTTCCAATACTATGTTGAATTGGAGTGGTGAGACTGGGCATCTTTGTCTTGTCCCTGTTCTGAAAGGAAAACTTTCTGTTTTCCCCCATTCAGGATGATGATGGTAGTGGGTTTGTTACATATGGCTCTTATTATGTTGAGATGTTTTCTTTCTATACCTCATTTGTTGAGAGTCTTTATCATGACTCAATTTTGTCAAATGCTTTTTCTGCATCTATTGAGATAATCATATGGCTTTTGTCCTTAATTATGTTGATTAGGTGTATCACATTTATTGATTTGCATATGTTGAACCATCCTTGCACCACTGGGATTAATCCCACTTGATCATGGTGTATAATCTTTTTGATGTGCTATTGTATTCTGTTTGCTAATATCTTGTTGAGGACTTTTGCGTGTAAGTTCATCAAGTGTATTGGCCTGTAGCTTTCTTTTTTTGTTGTGTCTTTGTCTTGTTTTAGTATTAGCATAATTCTTTTTTTTTTTTTTTGTCTTTTTTTTTTTTTT
>NW_007733683.1:29777-36000 GCF_000696425.1 Galeopterus variegatus | reverse complement strand
TTTTTTTTTTTTTTTTTTTTTTTTTTTTTTTTTTTTTTTACAAAATTTTTTTTTTTTTTTTTTTGTTTTTTTTTTTTTTTTCCGTGTCCGGCAACGGATCGCAACCCTCAGTGTTGCACCCACACCGCGCTCAGCCAGTGAGCGGGAACCCGTCTCCACATGGGATCCAAACCCTCCGCGGGAGCGCTGCCGTGCTCCCAAGCTGCGCACTCTCCAGTGCGCCACCAGGCCGGCCCCAGGCTTTTGAATTTGTTGGCATATAGCAGGAGTCCAGTGGTTCCCTATATTTGTGGCCTGCCTTACATGACCCATGGTGGCTGAGCCCAAAGGTGCCCACATGGCCCATGACAAGCCTAGTGAAGACCCTGCCTCCCACCAGGACCCTTCATATGCCCACCTGCATGCTAGCATCCCAGCTATTTGGATCCTGGACCCCGGCACCGGACTCAGCCATCCCGGGTCCCTGTATCTGGAGGCACTGCCTGCATTCTGTAGCATGCATTTGTGTGCCAGGGGGATTAAGGTGTGGGCTGCATGGAGGCTGGGACAGACAGTGACTGAAATCCCAACATCTGAACTCAGTCAGCATCCTCTCCCCAAGGCAGGCCTGTATAGTGCTGCTGGGCTTGGCTGCACCCTTGCAAGCTCTCATTGGGCTCAACAAAGATTCGGTAGCAGCTCTCCCTTCCTACCACATGCCTCCTGAGAACTTCTGGGTCCTGCATCATTTACACAGGCTTGCTTCAGCCTCAGCAGCTGAACCAGAGGCTCTCTACAGAGCTCCCAGGACCCGTTACCTCAGTGTATACCTGCTCCCAGACCAACAGCAGACCAGATAGTGTCTCTGACACCCCAAGCAGCCCCTTACAGAGCTGCTGGTCTTGGCTGCACACTTACAAGTTTGTATCAGGCTCAACATCTGATCAGGCAGCCACCTTAAGAGCTGCCAGGCTCTGTGACAGCTGTGTATTCTTACTCCCAAATCAACTACTGATGGGGTAGCAGCTTTTCCTTCCTACAGCACTTCTCTGGAAAGCCACTAGGTCCTGCAGCATCCACACAGGCTTGCTCCAGGCTCAACAGCTAAGCCAGTGGCCCTCTACAGACATACCAGGAACTGCTGCAATAGTATACATAAACTCAATGACGGACAGCGGATCACCTACCCCATCAATGTGGTTTTAATTTGCATTTCCCTGATGCTGAGTAATGTTGAGCATTTTTTCATTTGTCTATTGGACATTTGTATATCTTCCTTTGAGGAATGCCTATTAAGCTCCTTTACTCATTTTTTAATTGTGTTATTTGGGGGCCGGCCCGGTGGCGCACTGCTACAGTGCGCCGCTTGGGAGCGCGGCGGCGCTCCCGCCAAGGGTTCGGATCCCACATACAGACCGGTTCCTGCTCACTGGCTGAGCGAGGTATGGGTGCAGCACCAAGGGTTGCGATCCCGTTGCCGGTCCCGGTCCGGTACGGGTGTGACACTGAGGGTCGCAATCCGTTGCCGGACATGAAAAAAAGACAAAAAGGAAAAAAAAAATTGTGTTATTTGGTTTTTACGGTTAAGTTGTTTGAGTTCCTTGTATATTCTGAATATTAATCCTTTGTCAGATACATAGTTTGCAAATATTTTCTCCCATTCTGTAGATTGTCTTTTCACTATGTTAATTGTTTCTTTTGCTGTGAAGAAAAAGCTTTTTACTTTGATGTAATCCCATTCGTTTATTTTTCCTTTTGTTGCCTGTTCTTTTGGGGTCATATTCATAGTCTTTGCCTAGTCCTGCTTCCTGATGTGTTTTGGTTTCTTCTAGGAGTTTTATAGTTTCAGGTGTAATACTTAAGTCTTTAATCCATTTTGAGTTGGTGTATTATGGTAAGAGACATGAGTCTAGTTTCATTCGTCCACATATGGATGTCCAGTTTTCCCATCACCATTTCTTAAAGGTACAGTCTTTTCTCCAATGTATGTTCTTGGTGGCTTTGTTTGTAAATATATGCGTTTATTTCTGGGCTCTCTATTTTGTTCCATTGGTCTATATGTCTGTTTTTATGTTAGTACCATGCTGTTTTGTTTACTATAAGCTTTGTAGTATTATTCATAGTCAGGTAGTGTTATGCTTCTGGCTTTATTTTATTATTATTATTATTATTATTTGTTCAAGATTTCTCAGGTTATTTGCTGTCTTTTGTTGTTCCATATAAACATTTTTTTTTTTTATTTCTGTGAAAAATGCACTAGTATTTTGATGGGGAGTACATTAAATCTGTAGGTCACTTTGGATAGTATGGATATTTTCACAATGTTAATTCCTCCAATCTAAGAGCATAGAATATATTTGTTGTTCTCATTGTAGAGATCTTTACATCCTTGGTTAAGTTTATTCATAGATGTTTTATTTTTTTGGTAACTATTGTAAATGGGTTAGCTTTCTTGATTTCTTCTTCTGTTAGTTCATTGTTAGAGCTTAAAATGCTACTAATTTTGCATGGTGATTTGAATAATATTTTTTACATTTCTAAAAAATTTTAAAAGCTTAAATTAATTAATAAATCTCCATGATATTATTGATTCATTCCTGAAATCCTTAAGGAAAATAAATTTAATGCCAAAGTTATAATTTAGTTCATTATTTCATTAAAAATCTAGATATAATTTTTGTGTTTTATACATAAATAAGATACATAATAATTATTATGCATATTAATAATAAATTGAAAATTATTAACATAATTGGGTGTATTAATAATATGCATAAATAATTCATATTTCATAACAAATAAGATAATTCCTTTCAGCTATAAAGCTAATAGGAATTTGTTTATATTTCTAACTTTAATAATTGATTCAACCTGTTTTTAAAAAAACTATCACTGTAGAATGTTGTTATCACCTTACACATATGTGTTTTCCAGTATTTTTTAACGTTTCATTTCTATATATTTTTGTTAAGATTTTGATATAAATTTCTTCTAACAATGGTGTACATACTGTGAAAAGGTGACCTTTTGATTTGATTGTTTTCCTAACTTTAATGGTAATAAGATAAGGATGAGATGTCTAATGAACTTGTGTATAGGAAAATGATAGATAGCTTATTTGGAAAATTTTATAGGTGCAGTACTGCCAAGCCTGCTAAAGAGTGTTTGGATCCTAACTAATTTTAAAGAGAAGTTTAACTGATTACAGAGACAGGGCATATTTCAATCATTTCATGCACTGTATTGCCTGAGGCAGCAGAAATCCATTAAACAAGGATTATAATCTTTGATTTAAACTAGATTCTAAATTGTTTCTTGATGTATAGTCAACAAAAGCTCTGCAAGGTCAATCACAGTTACTAAGGCATGTTAAAATCAAATCATTTAATTTTAATTGCTCATATGCCTGACCCCCTGAGGTTTAGATGTTCATGAAGCTGTATTACTTTTCTTCCAGATAGGGGTTTCATTTTAATTTTGGGTTTTCTCCACACCCCTCACCAAGGCATGTTAACTGCTCCAGTATTTATTTACTTTTAATTCTAATGTCTTATTGTGCACAAAAGATAACTTAACAAACACTTAAAAATGTTTATTCAGTATTTTCTGTGATTTTACAAGAACATAAGATTTTTTTCCAAAAAATTATTTGTGAGTTGAAACATCTTTGTCAGTGTGCATGTATACACTCAGACAAAGTTACTCTTGTTCCATATGGATGTATCCTCACAAAATCCTGATTGTTTTAAGAAAGCTAATATGAACACAGATATAATTATATATAGTGTGCTTTAATAGAACATTTTTTTGCTGTAAACAGATAATTGATACATTTGATTCCATGAAAAATTGATTTATGTCTTTAACTCTAACATAACATATAATTATATATAGTGTGCTTTAATAGAACATTTTTTTGCTGTAAACAGATAATTGATACGTTTGATTCCATGAAAAATTGATTTATGTCTTTAACTCTAACATAACTCATCATATTTTAAATAAAATTCCTTATTTTACTTTTTTTGTGGATTTATGACAGACAGTGAGAGAAAGAGATTATGTACATAACTAATACTAATGTTGAAATTAAATGGTTCTTGGAATGATAAGACCTATATTTAAAACTCATATCTTGCACTAGCCAATAACGTGAAAATTTTCTAAATTTCTCCAGACCTTAGTTTGTACATCTCTAGTATATAGGTAAATTACTACAACTATTTATGTAAAGGGAAAAATTGAATCTCAGTAGTATATTTGACAATGTTTTATAAATATGCAGATTTATATTCATGTTGCTAGTCATTTTTAAATGTGTGTATGTAAATGGTTGTTGGATTTCCAGAATGCTTTTGATTGTATGGATGTGATTTTAAAAATGTCCATTGATTTAAGTCATGTTTCATGAGCATCTGGCCTAAGACATTGGTAAGACTCCTTTCCCTTGAGATTGCCAAGAGTACAGATGATCCTGAAGCT
This sequence comes from Galeopterus variegatus, assembly GCF_000696425.1. Classification (NCBI taxonomy): domain Eukaryota; kingdom Metazoa; phylum Chordata; class Mammalia; order Dermoptera; family Cynocephalidae; genus Galeopterus; species Galeopterus variegatus. Next base: position 31,539 of record NW_007733683.1, on the reverse strand, counting down.
ACTGGAATGCATCAGTGCTGAACAAAGCAGGCGTCAGATTGAAAAAAGAAGAGCTTACAGAAGGGAGCAGAGATAGGGAAAGAAGAAAAGCTGGGGAGCTCCCTGAGCCACCACATCACCCTTGCCTATGACCCAGATCTCCTCCATGGAAAGATTATAAGCTAGTTTCCCAGTAAAATATTTTCATTTGACTTAGGAAAAAAATAGAACCTTGATAAAAAATTTAAAAAATAAAATAAATGAAAAATAAAAAACTGGATGCACAGGTAAAGCTGAGCACAAATCACAAAATATAGGTTTAACAATTGTGTAAATCTAAAAAATACTCAAAATAATGAAAGCTCCTTTTATGGTGGTAATAACATAGAGACAATGGTTAGCTTGAGCAAAAATTACTATAGGAGAATTAACTGAACCACGAAGAAAAAGCCAGGTAGAACAAAACGAGCATGAACTTACAGAGTCAAACATGTCAATTTCAGGTGACAAATAGACAGAAGATAAAGAAGTTGTTGTATAATGAAATTATGGAATTAGCAGTGACCATTAAAGTTTATTTTCAGTCAGTGACCAAAATGGGAAAAAACTGGATGGAATAAGAAGAAAATGATAAAGCATGAAGTTGAGATAATGCAACCTATTTTCTTATTCGACAAATATCAATTACTTCTCTACTACATGATAGGCCCTTTGCCAGTAGCCATTTATTATGATTTCCATATACTTTTAGACATATCGTGTTTTAAAAAATTGCATTTGTGCTTTATATTTTATATGTACACCCTGGCCATTTATGACAATTTAACAGTACATCTATTTTGAAAAGTGGGTTGATTCTTTTCTTTTGAAAATGATTTATTCTTTCTGAAACTTAGTTTCAAGTGTGGTACAAAAGAAAAAGCACTGAACTAGTAGTTAGAATAAGTGTTTTGTTTTGCCAATTTTGTGAATCTTCAACAAAGTGTAATAGCACATATAAAATCAGATACAGAAATATCTGCCTTGCCCAGCTCATAGGATTGTGGAGGAAGATAACATTTTAAAAGACTCTTGTAAAGTGTAAAAAGTAAATAACTCTTTTTACATTTAAATTTGAGACATTAAAATAATTGTGAAAACAGAGTATTGAAAGTGATGATTTTCAAAGTAAATTTCCTACACACTATTTTATGAGTTGGATCATAATTTTACTGTGTAAAATTAGGAGTGTTAATCATTCAAATTAGCTTTATGACACGTTGTTGATCATATTCATCTGTTGTCAGGGTCTTATTTTTCCTGAATAAAATTGTAATTGTGTCATTATTCCTAAGGGAAATTAAGGTATGTTTTATTATAATTTGATTTATGATGAGGTTTTAGGAAATTCAACTTGTAGAGAAAAAAATAAACTGTATCTTTTCTCTAAATTAACGGCAATACCAGAAGTTTCACCAAGGAGTGTGGATAATGTGAATACGAGCGTGTAATAACATAATTCCCTGTGACTACTTCTAACACTCACTGCATTATAACTCTCAGTTTATACCCATAGTGCTCATTTGAGTCATTGACCGTTTTACCTTTTTTAATATCTCCAGCACCCAGCATAATTTCTGGCAAATAGTAGCCATTAGATACATGGATTTAATGGATGCATGAATAAATACTATGTATATTTGGGAAACATTAATCTGATATGTTGAAATAATTACAAAGAAAAAAACTATTGATGGGCTTTTTATATTGGAAACTAAGGCAAATATATAAATACAAGGAGAAT
>NW_007733683.1:27810-28713 GCF_000696425.1 Galeopterus variegatus | reverse complement strand
TTAACGTGTCTGATTGATACCAATTAATTAGTTATCCTCAGGTTATTATTTTTCTTATTTTCTTTCACATAAAGTTGTAATAAAAGCTTAAAAATGATCACTAAATACTAGAGTCCTTTGATTCTTAATATGCTTTTTAAAAACTGTTATGTAGCTGCTGATCTAAATAACTCAGACAAAAATATGTAAATTCCAAATCAAATGCTACCCATAGTGACCAAATTGCTGATGCTAATATCACATATACTTTTCAACTTCCTATGATTTTCATATGATTTTTAGTATTCCTATAAAATAATAATACTTACATTATTTTATATAAGATCAGAAGTGTAAAAACTATTGTATAGTACACTTATTTGTTCTTTGCTTCAGATTTTGATTTTTTCCAAGAAATCTAAGCTTTAGGTTTTCCTAGAAGCATGTATAAGAATATTTAATACCTGTTGATTTACTAATTCCTATCACCTAAGGTAAAACAAAGGAAACCAAATAACTCACAAAGCTGCAAGAAATGAACATTGGATTTACTTCAGATATCTTACATGTCTCCCCATGCATGGTTTTAGGTCCATGACATTCTTTGACTTCCTCATGGGACACACACACACACACACACACACACACGTACAGCACAAGTCATAGTAAGTTGGAAACTTACACTTTCACCGGCTTTGATCAAATTGTTGCTTACTACACATGTATAGGGAATTTTATGTTGACAGAGTATTTTTAAACTAAGCAATTAAATAAATGAATATGAGAATTAGAATGCATTAATTATAGTTTCCTTTTTCTTACAGACTTTTATTTTTATTTTTATTCATGTTTTTAATTGAAACAGTTGATTTTACATCTGTGAGGGTACAGAGTTGAATATCAATACCTATGTGCAATATGTGA
>NW_007733683.1:24315-26949 GCF_000696425.1 Galeopterus variegatus | reverse complement strand
TCAAAGGAGAGCAAGCTCGCACTGTGGCGTGACCATGCAGCATGAAGGAGGCAGCTTCAGCGCACAGCTTTGGAACAGCAAAGATTTCTTTTACTAAAATTATTTTATTTTACTTTCCTTTTATTTTTATTTTTATTCATGTTTTTAATTGAAACAGTTGATTTTACATCTGTGAGGGTACAGAGTTGAATATCAATACCTATGTGCAATATGTGATGTTCAAATCAGGATAATTAGTATATTCAACATTACACAATGTAATCATTTTTGTGGCCCTTTACCAATTCCTCCCTTAACCCCCTCTACTTCTCCCTTTCCCACCTCTGGTAACCTTACTTCTATTTTCTCCTATTGAACGTTCAACATATAATAGTGATTATTGTATCTTTCTTTCTTTTTTAATTTATTTTTGTGTGTGTGTGTGTGTGTGTGTTTTCTTTTAGCTCCCACTTACGAGTGAGGACATGTGGTATTCTATTCTACTCTGTATTATTAAAATTTTTTAATTAAAAAAATAATACATCTTGGAATGAGCTGTATATTCCACATAATGCAATATTACAATACTACAAATTTGTTAAAGTCAGCCATGTGAAAAATTGGCCTGACTTGTTAGTGTCATGCAGCTTCCTTTTCGCTATTTACCCATATCCTCCTCATTTGAACAATGTGACACTTCTATTTATTTAATGTCACATTTTCTTCAGAAGTTAAGCTTTGCCTAAGTATTACATGATATCTGTTGAAAGAAAGCCCCTTAAAGAACCACAAAGACCTTTGGTCAACATGAAACCTTGGCAGAATGTCACATATTTCTTTATGGCCTAGTGACAGACTCATTTTCAAGGTGACAGAATTCAAAACTCAATCATTATCTTAAATGCCAAAGGACAGACCACAAGCCTCAAACACTGAGTAGCAGATATAAAAAAATAAAATAAAATAAAAAATTGCTCCATGATTCAACATGAAATTCTTAGGCAACATTTTATACAAATGTAAATTGTCTTAAAAATAGGAAATATTTATTTTCATCGATGCATAGAGAAACACAAAAAAATTAGAAGTACCAAGTAATATAATTATGTAGCAGGTGCTACATTTTAAAAACTCCCTTATTATATTTTTATATAGGAAGACATTATTTACATGAAATATTTACTGATTTAATAAAAGAGCACAAAACTGCCTATTCAGTTTTGTTTTATTTTGTTTTTTAATAATTCACCAAGTATTTCCTAACCTCTGTTGCCTTAACGGCACTGTTATATATTTTGGGTGGTAGAGAAGGTAAGGACTTAGATAAAAATATAGACATTTAATAAATATTTACAGAAAGGAGATGAGAGTGTTAGTAGTAAGAAAAAAAAGAAGGCTAATAAATTTTTTATTACTTTGCTTTAATAAAATTGGCATGTTTTTACTAATAAGCCTAGAAAGAGCACACATTTTTAAGTGAGGAAGACAAACACACTGTTTGGGCAGAGATATTCATCCATTTTCTGTTGCTTATAACAGAATACCTGAAACCAGATAATTTATAAAGAAATAGAATTTATTTCTTACAATTTTGGAGGTTATGGCCTTCTTCTATGTGGGAACTTTCTTTGGAGTCCTGTGGTGATGAAGGGTATCACATGGTGAAAATGTTATGGGCCCTTTGTTATGTTCTCCTTATAAAGCCACCAGCCCACACCCATGATAACTCATTAAACCATTAATCCATTACTTCATAAATGAATTAATGTATTCATAAGAGCATAGTCCTCATGATCCTCTTAAAGGCCCCATCTTTCAAATACCATAATCGGATTTCCCACCCTCTTAACACTGTTAAAATGGAGATCAAGATTCCAACACATGAACTTTTGCAGCACATATTTCACCCACAACAGCAGATCACCCAAATGAACCTAGCTATCAAATGTTGGAAGCTGTTGCAGCCAGTATATTGAGATATATAGGGGAAGCAAAGGATGAAATGAGTTTGGCAAGGAAAGATGAAAAAGTTCAGTTCAATTAAGAAGTAATTTTGAGGGCCGAGCCCGTGGTGCACTCTCCAGTGCGGCGCTGGGAGCACAGCAGTGCTCCCGCTGCGGGTTCGGATCCTATATGGGGATGGCCGGTGTGCTCACTGGCTGAGCACGGTGCGGCCGGTCTCAAAAAGGACAAAAAAAAAAAAAAAATGAAGTAATCTTGATTATGGATGCATGAAGCAAATTTAAGTGAAAATATCCATAACAAATTGATTGTTGTTGAGATAGGAGAAATGGCTTCGCAAAGAAAGCATGTCAGTTTAGGTGGGAACTTAATAATCACCAATATATTATGAAATCTCTTTGCACTTGCTAAATTCATAAAGAAGAGAGAGAAATAAAAAGTAAAGAACAGAGGTTATGTATAATATAAGATATAGAAAAGGAGCAGGGTTTCAACTTTATGCTTAAAACGTTTATAATGATGGACTTATTCCAATAATTTAATACTACAAGCTATTCCATCAACTATAAAATTTCAAAATATATTAGGTGGCAAGTTCAGTGCAGAATGATTCCATTTCATTAAAAAAACTATTCAAGGCCGGCCCGGTGGCGCACTGGATAGTGCGCCGCTTGGGAAGCGCGGCGGCGCTCC
>NW_007733683.1:22711-24212 GCF_000696425.1 Galeopterus variegatus | reverse complement strand
TAAGATATAGAAAAGGAGCAGGGTTTCAACTTTATGCTTAAAACGTTTATAATGATGGACTCATTCCAATAATTTAATACTACAAGCTATTCCATCAACTATAAAATTTCAAAATATATTAGGTGGCAAGTTCACTGCAGAATGATTCCATTTCATTAAAAAAACGATTCAAGCTTTAACAATTAATTCTAAAATATTATCCTCTATTTCTTTGATATTAAGAAACTATAAACGAAAATTTTAAAAGCAAGACAACAAAACCAACAGTGCCTGTCAGATGTGTGCAAATGTAATACTCTTGTCCAGAAAGCAGAATTTGAAAAATAAGAATATATTCAGGAATGAAGAGACACTATAGTTCTGATAATAATTTATTAGAATGTATTTATTCTAGCAAACTAGAAAAAAAATTGAAAAGAATACTCATGAACAGGAATATATAAGGAATTGGCAGTGTACAAAAAAAAGAGAAAGAAAAAAAGAAAAAAAGATGAAGCAAAGTTAATTTTAAATAAATGTATTTTATGGGGTTAGAAAATGTTCTAGAAATCCAGGAACAAGAGATACAATATATTTTTTAAAATCATATATTAATCTTAACTATATGAATCTACATTCTGATATTATACCTAAAATTGGTAAATACGGGGGGAATTAAGGGAAGGTGTAAAACTGGTATAAGCATCTCACCTTAAATGAAGGGGTGCATAATAATATTTAATTCTTTTAATCGATCATTAAAAAGTTAAGTTGAAAATATTATAAACTAATATTAATTTACTGCAAATAATAGAGGATAAAATACCAAAGTGCATATAGCAAGTGTCTAAAAATATTTTAAAAACAAATAGAAGTAGAAATCATATAACTAGATGACAAAAGTAAGATTAATATGACTGCCAAAATGATAAAACCTCAAATGACTGACATATATACTCATATACTTAGAGATTTATACTCTGCAAAAGAAAACAGAACACATGCTCATATCAAATATTCATGGAACATTTAGAGAAGCCCAGAAATTTAATTTCAGGAACATCTGATGCATGGACCACAGAGAAATATAATTAATGTATTAATAAATGAAGTCATTTAAAAACAAAATGACTTAGCTGTTTGGAATTCCAAAATTATTTTTAAAAAATTGACCAAACTGTCCTAATCTCTGATTTGTTACATTGGGTTACCATTATTTATGTTTAATACAACTGTGAATGGTAGGGAAAGGAAAGGCCCATCATCAAATAGAAAGGTGAAAAAGTTTAGCACATAGCATTATCATCACTTTCTTCCTGTTACACATCTCAAGGTAAAGTAACATGTGTTCTTATTATCGTGGAAGAAAATAAATATTTTAAAGTTTTGTAAGTCCAAATTATGCATATAAGGAAATTAAAATTAGTTTTTAGTTAAGTATATAAAAGTAGTAAATTTTTATAAAAATGTGAATACTTAAAAGATTATTTTCATTAGTACTTCTAAGCAGATTTTGACAGTT
>NW_007733683.1:10637-21757 GCF_000696425.1 Galeopterus variegatus | reverse complement strand
TATATATGAAAAAGGGCTAATAATATTTTCCTCTTTAGAGTTGACACCGGTTTGGATTTGAATGGGCTGGAAAAATGAAGATTGTTCTAGGATATTATCTGGATTACGCGTTGATTCTTTAGTCATTTATTAATTTAAAAAAAATTGGGGGAAGCCCTGCTTCTATATTTGTAATTGCTATGTGGGCTTTGGATATGTTAGTGAATATAAAAAGATCTCTGCCCTTCAAGGGTTTATATTCTAGTAATTACCAAACTAAAATTGTAATAGCATCAAAACATGTTAAGTGTCCCATAGAAAAAGCACAAAGACTCTATGTTTATAGATTTTAACTGTCCTATCTGATTTTACACAATTATGACATTTCTTTAAAAACTAAATTAGGAATTCACTCCAGTAGATTTCAATAAAGTGAAAGTTGTGTGTATAATTATTTATTACTGATTTTTATTTTTAAAATTTTTCATTTTGAATATTGTGAATCTCTTTTTATTACTTCTTGTCCCTTTATTAACATGTTGTGTCTTCTTTCTTTGACTCTGAGCTGTTTAACTCTTTTCTGTGTATTAGGTAATGGTTAACAAATGAGTTATTCATTCGACAGCTATTGTTTTAAAGATTACAGTATTTTTGGCAATCAATATTGATTAACAAGTATTTTCTTCTAAGCACTTGTATTTTCCACCAAACTTAGTACCTCTTGAGCTGAAAAGAGAGGAGGAAAATAAAATCAAACATTTGTTAAGCCCCTGCTACCTGAATGATGATTTAATACCTTGATTTGCCCACAGCAGCCACAGGAGATACATATTGCTAGCATTATTGAAAGGTGAAAAATAAAGACTAATTTGGTAATTGGCAAAATAAATATTTAATCCCTGGCCCGTTTGACCCCATAGTTGATTAATTTTATACACAAAGTTGAATATGAACAAATTGTTAGAGAAAATCAGTGTCTTCTCTGCATACATAAGCCACATACAAAAAGAAAGGGAAGTTGATGCAAGAATATGACTGATACACTTCAAAGAGTAACTGAGATTTATAACTCATTTAAACCTAGTTACCAGTGAGTGATGGTCTTGGGTGAGCACTTTGTGTTATCTTTAAGTGTTTGCGGACTGGGTTCGTGAAAATGATTCCACTACGACTTACCATGGAACAGTCAAGATACCACCAATTCGGAAGTAAATGTTTTCTGTTAAAAATTACTTGTTTTCTAATACATGCTTCTTAGTCCATCACGATATTGATTGATAACTTTCACAAAACGTTTCATTGCCTTTTCGTCCAAATAACCAGAAACCCAAGCATTTCCAAGCATCAGGCTCATCAATCATTTTGACAGCCATTGGGCTGGATCAGAGACCCATAAAAGTTGCATGACAGATGAAAAAGCAACTCAGTAGAAAGCTGTTGAAAATGAAAACTTTTCATCATTCTGGCATTAGTCTACCTACTTGAATTTTCATGCTTCAACAGAAGGGAGAGAACAAAATCAGCAAGTACAATGACAGGCAGGAAGAGAAAACCTAAAGTTGGAAAACTGATTTGTCTGTCCTTTCTCAAATATGTTTTGAGAATATTCGATGTTTTCTGCATTGTTTGGATGCTTATATAATACATATTTTAATTTCTTACTTGACTTCTATAACAGTGAACGATAAGCAATTCCTTCAAATTTAACTTTTCATCTTCCAATGAAACTTCTCATTGAAGTTTACCAGCTTCATAGCTAAAAAGCAATTTTAACTCAGTCTGGGCTGTTTTGTTTTCTGTTTGGAGGCGGGTTTCTTTATTTTTTTGTTCTTTGGTTTGTTTTAGGAAAAAAAAAACACTTATTTTCAAAAGTTTGGCTTCTCTAACAACTATAAACCACTCTATCTGTGAAATATTGTTGCCAAAGTATTCTTCAAGTAAAAATTAACTAAAGAGCTGAAATCAATTTAAATTCAGCCACATAGAGGAAGATACATTTGTCTGTACTAACAGAAGTACAGAAAATTTCCTAGAAAATTTTGTAATAATTGTCTCTTGTAAAAACTTATGTAACTAATTTTATTATTATTCCAAATGAGGGAAAATTTAGTGTGTTTCTTCCTCAGCAATTATTATACTTAAATGTTCTATTCATGACAACATGATAATAACATTGAAATGATTTTTCCATGCATTATTTTTCAAATTGTCTGAATTAAATTTTTTAAGAAGGGCCATTAGTTGTAAAAAGTTTTCCTAGAAACAAATCTACCTAAATTATTTGAAGCATAAAGTTATTTAGAGATCATTTAAGGTGATGAAACATTGTAATGTCCCAAGATAATGAATTTATCCACTTATTTTTTAATGACTTATTTTAAATTGAGATCAGCCTGAACAATATTTTTCATGTATGAACAAAATATTGTTGGAGGAATCACTGATTCTGTATGTTTGTGTTACATGACTTTAAAAGGAGTTGCAAACAGTGTTGCTTTAAAAAGCTTATGAAAAATTTCAAAGCCATTATTTTGACAGTGAGAAAAATTATGGAATTTTCTGATGGGATGAGCCAAGAGGTAAAGTTTTAAAAATGATAATTTCCCAATATATACTACTTTTAACAGTTATCGAAGTCAGAAAATCAGGCAAAAGAATACATGTAATAGTTGTAAGTGAACAATAAATTCCATTTTTTGATGCTTATTTTAATTAGGGTTTCGTTGACAGTTTCCTAAAATGATACAATTGACATTTGTTTGTGGAAGAAACACAAACACCTGACTTTCTAGTTTTACAATCATTGCTTGTGGACTTTATCTAAATAGGGTTACTTCGATTACTTTCACTATGTCTTCCCAAGCTGACTCTACCACAAATATCGATCTGAAAATGGACTGCCCAAGGACAATGGCCCCGTAATTTGTTAAGCATTCTTCAAACAATTAGATTATTTCACTATTGTACAAATGGATAGTTGAATCTGTCCGCCAGATCAGATATGGTTGTATTGCCTATGGATGATTAGATTCTTCAGAAATGTCCTCCACATCTGTCCATTTTCCACTTTTCACAATAAACACACATAATGCTGTTTTATTTATTTATTTCTACAGTCTCTTTTTCTAACAAATCTTCATTTGTGGGTACAGGTAACCAAGAATAATATTGGATGACACTTCTGTGAGTGCTCAATGAAAATTAAGGCTCCTAGTAAACATTTTAAAATTCAGGAGCACATAAAAAGATTCAACTTGTAGATGAATTGAAAGGCACAATGCAGTTATAAGAGGTAAAAATTAGTATAAAATTTTTATACACGTAAACATAATTAGTATAAAATTATTGAACAGTTATGAAAGTCAAGAATAAAAAATTTTCATTTTGTTAATTTTACTCAATTTGTAATATGTGTGATTATTTTTACTCAAAATTATGGAGTAACTTTCTATAACTGGTGTTGTGAAATACTCAAACCATGAGACTCTATATTTAGCATTGCCCTCAGGAATAGCTGTTGTGCCACCATCTACACCTCATAAGGTATTATGTTCCATACGCACCTTCCAAAGCTTCGTGCATCTTAATATATTTCACCACTGTGAGAAACTGGCTTTGAAAAGCTAAATAACTTGCTCATGGTCATGGTGCCAATAAATGATTGTACAAAAATGCAAACATCGGCACTTTAGTGCCAAACTTGTTGCTTATAATCATTACACTGTACAGCCCTTCATAAAAATTGCTTATTTTTTTGTTAGTAAAAATGTATTTGATGAGGAAAAGCCAGAATATGTTATTTATCAAAGACTGTCTCCCTATTAGGATAACATGTCACAGCCTTCCCCCAATTAAAAAAAAAATCTACAAATCAATTTCCTGATATGAATTTTGATTATGCATGCACAGAGAATGACATGGATATAGTGTTTCAATGACCCAAATATCAAGCTTATAAAACAATGATAATTGAATTTAGAAATTTAGTTTTCATCTTAGCTTTTATTTCTAAGATAAAATGATGTCCTTTGTATATCTTGATATATTTGTGCATTATTATTATTGTATTATATAGTGCATTGTACATATGTGTATTATTAGTCAATACAGAATTAAGATTATTTTCAAATTTTGAGAAATTCAAATGTTGCTACATATGACATGATTAATGATTACATTATTGAGCATAATGGAATAGATTCAAAATATATTTAAACTAAGTCAATGTAACTGTGAAATAGAGAAATAGTTATTGTAACCAAAAAGTAATATACTTTGTGTGAAACTAAATGAAAAAAATTATGTTAAGTAACACCATGTCTCTGAAGTTAGAATAAAGGGAATTATTTATTAGAGAATAAACGGAATATGTGCTTTCTATGTGTCCACCTGGTGGACGTAGATATAAAAGGTTGAATCTTGCAATAGGAGCACGCTAAAATCTCTGGCTTAGACCTGTTATCAATTAAATAAACAAAACTTTAAGCTAATAACAGAACTATCAACACTGAGTCAATATTTTTAGTTGCAAATAATATTTTTAGTTCAGCAGTTCACCTGAAATGCTTGTCTTCATCGAATAGAAAGATATGACTTTTCAACTCTTACCTTGATACTTCTACCTTTTCCTATTCTAAGCTATTAAAACAATCTTGATATAACTACTGAGATTAGATTTATGAAAGGTGTTTAGTAACTTTATGTTATTGGAAAGTGGAAAATAAGTTAGGGATAAATTAAATGTGACAAGATGGTTTGGGGATTGTGACAAGGAGTGATAAGATTTTATGGAAGTGTCAAATACCCACAGTCCTCTCTGACACCGTGGGAGTGAAAAGCTAATCTAAGACAGATCTATTTCTAAGGCTACTGGTTAAGAGAAATGGTGGCCATCTGCCAGTAGTGACTGACAGTGAGATGGAATGAGATGGTTGGTGCCAAGGCATAAAAGAAGAGACAGCAGGGAAAAAGCAATTTACAAAACAATTTTTAATAATACATAAATTACATTAAGAGATTATCAGTAAAAAATTCCAAACTAAAATTTAACTTTTACTTTAGGAATCTTATAAGTATCTAGATCAGAATCATTTGTTTTACCTGTACTTTCAAAGTTTTATCTAAAATAGATTTGGATTATATTAAGCTACACACAGCTACATTTTCCCCATGAAAAATTCTCCTAATAATTCTTGGGGAAAAAATACTGTTTTATCTCTTGTAACTTTTATATTCTGCTAACATAACAGAGCTTGAAGCAGAAAATCTTTTCTTCTAAAACAACTAGAAAATCATGTATCTGTATCTATATATTAATTTGTACATATGTGTGTATGGACACATATATATGTAGATGTATGTATGTGTGTATGGACAAATTTGAAGACTTTGGAGAATTGCTAAAGCAACCAGGACTTAAGAAGCCAGGATCCTGAAGGGAAAAGACTACAAAGAAATAAGCAGAAATGGCAGGGTTCACACTTAAAAAAAAAAAAAAAAAAAAAAAAAAAAGGGGGGGGTTCCCCCTTAAAATTTTTCCCCCCCCAAAAAAAAAAAAAAAAAAAAAAAAAAAAAAATCATAGGAGACAAAAATGGAGACAGGTAAAAAGGAATAAATATTTAGGGAAAGTATCACCTCCTATCTCCATCCATCTCTTCCTTCTCTTGGCCATGTTTGTAGAGTGATCTTACAATTCACATAATTTCATGTATGATTGGAAGTTATCCTGAGCTTCAGAAACCTCTTTCCAACTGTCAGTAATACATTTCCACTTGAATATCCAGGGTATTTCAGAATCATCTGTCTAAAACCAGATTTGAAGTCTTTCTTCTGACTCTTGCTTCTCTACCTGAGGCCCCATATAATTTTTTTCCCATATAATTTAAAAGCAGCTTTACTTACTAAGTCACCTGCCAGTTTTCACTCTCCCTTACCTCTAGTAATAAATAAGGCTTGTGAGCTAGAGTTTCTAATTGTATATGAGACAATCTCATCCTCTCCATTTCCATTATCCTAGTGCAATGATCACTTCTCACCAGAGCTATTTTGATTTTCTGTTGCTCCCCTTGTTCCATTTTCTGCCCTAACCCAACGCAGATCTGATCATGTTTGTTATACGGTTAAAATTTAGCTTTCCCACTTCCCACATTATAATGTAATTTTTCTCTCCATACAATTTAAGATCATTTGTAATGTGGCCCACACAAACTTCTGTAGCTTCTTCAGCAGTAATCGCCTTCACCCATCCTATGTTCCAACCACACCAGCTGACTGGTAGTCCTTGAACACATTGAACATTACCATCCTTCACACCTATGCACACAAGCTACCTGCTTTATGATCTTTCTACTTTTTTTATTCTTAGTTTGTAAATTTTTATTCATTTTTTATCTAAGACCTAGTCACCATTTTTTTTTCTGAAATTTTTTTCCATAGTAATTCTATTCACTTCTCTACTTTTCAGAGACAATCAATTTCTTCATGTAAAAAACAATTGGGATGTTTCACAGAAGCTGTTAGGTATGCCAGAAAGATCACCAGGATACTGAAAGTCAAAGTGAACTTAGTTTCAGTTTCACTTCTCTACTTTTCTATTAGTGACCTTTGAGAAGTCATTTATCCACCTGGGAAATTGATACCTTCCTCTGTATACAAAGTGATTATATCTTTTAGGGTAGTTGGATTAAAAACAGCATAGAATATAAAACATAAGTTGTTAAGATTTTATTTTATTTATTTAATGAGAAAATTATTTATAATAAAAACTAGAATATACTGAGAACTTGCTAGTGTGCCATGCCTTGCTAAAATGTATTGAAAACTTGTGAATGTGCCATGAATTATTCTAAGTATTTTAGATTTAATAACTTTTCTAATCCTCACAGAAACTTATGAAGTTGGTATGACTGTTTGCCTCCTTTTTACATATGAAAAAATAGTGTTATGTAGGGGTTAACTTGCCAGACACCACAAAGCTGGTAAATGGTCCAGCCAGGATTTGAACCCTGGTACTCTGACTACAAGATTCTATTTGGCTATTAAACACAAACGGAAAACATCCTTGGTGTTTATGTAGTTTACCTATAACCTTCCTCTTCTTTCCTTTGCCATTTTCTCTGATTTGGGCTATTATATTAGATATTTTTCCTGCTTTGACCCCAGCTTTGGGAATTTAGATTTGATCTAAACATCTCCACACTTTTCAACACCAAAACCACTACCAATGGCATGAAATACTACAACTACCATTTTTCATTCAAGGCTTGTATGCCACTACATTTCTACTGATTCCAACCTTTACTTGGCCAATACTCTTACCAGTTTGTTCCATACAGAGTCACTTCCCTGGGTCTTCAAAGGAACATGACAGGCAGGAGTATTCTCATTTTAAAAATAAGTAACCTTAAGAAATACCTGTTTAGTTGAATTCAGGTCTTCACATGACTGCCAAGTGCCATAATAAAAATGATTATGCTTTACATAAGGTAAAGAGTTTTATCACTGATTTCTCATAAAAACAATTCACATATGCAAGTTTTCCCAATTTAGTTTTTCCTCATTTTCTAAATATTACTCCCCTACCTTCCACATCCGTGAAATCTATACTTTTATCTTCATGCAAATACTTTCCTCTAGAAAAAGTATCCAAACATGTAGGGAGACTGCCCTAGTCCTACATTAATGGCTTTAAAACATTTTTATAATTCTTTTGATCATTTCTGATAGTTTGATATGATGAACCTAAATGCAAGATTGAGTTTAAATTTTATTTTAAAAAATCAAGTTTTTTCTGATTGAGTTTTTTTTTTAAATATCAAGATTCCTACTAATTCAATGAGAGTATTAAAAAGTGAAGATTAAATGTATGTGTGAGGCAGAAAAAAATATTTTTTGTTCGTTTTGGTTGAGGATAAGTTTGCAGTAGAAAACATTAACTCCACAAATCAAATAAGAAATTGCAGGATTTGTAAATTTGTTAAGCCTGGAGGACACATATTAAAAAGCAATGTCTTTCAGTTTGTAGAGGAAGAAGTATTGATAGGCACAAAAAGCTTGTAAAGGCGGAAATTCAAAGATTCCTTGCTAGCTTATTTTTTTTTTTAATAATTACTGCTGCAAACCCAGCTGTAATACTCCAAAGATTAAACATCCCCTGGCAAACCAAGGATGATCTGCTTCCTCAGGGAACAAGGGAGCAGAGGTATCTGCATTACCTATTCTTCTTCAATCCTCCAGTAACAAAAAAAAGGTATGGCATTTTGTGACTCTGATATAAAATCGATTGTGGACATAACATGATTATAAAGGCCAAGAATAGACACAGAGCACTGGCCGAAGCAGAGTAGGAGACTTTGCTATGCATCAGCATTTATTGCTTATGGGAACTGATTGTAGTTAGAAAGGAGCTAAACTTGCTCTATTCATCTGTGTCATATGACAAAATATCCTTTCAGCAGGATGCTACCACTCCTGACAAGACTCTACCGAAAACAAGTTGTAGAGAATTTTACAGAGTGTAGTATGAACTTCTTTACTTAGAAATATGTAAGCATGAAACTAGTAAACCCGTATACATGGCCACTGTGCTCCTGATATTAAATGTTCATAGTAGCATATTTTTCATCATCTGTTGTAAGAAAATCTATGCAACAATAAGGCTGTCAACCTATAAAGAAAATTTATTGTTTGTTCTATATTGAAGAGAAAATAGATGCTCATAACTGGTCCAAAATATTCACATAAACTCTCTTCTTCTAAATTTACTCTCTTACTAGCATAATGAAATCATCACCCTTATTTACAGTTACTACCCTAGAGAGCAGAATGAGCATGATCTGTTTTTCTTGGACAAAATTCAGACTGCATTTTTTAGAAAATGAGGTTTGACATTTTTCCTGTAACAAGAAAGAAGGTCTTCCTCCAGTAATAAGTAATCTTCCTAGAAGGTTCACTGAAGGAAGGCCATCAAAGTAAACTGTGGACATTTCAAAATAAGGAAACTCTACTCCTGCCAAGTGTAAAGAAAAATCTGAGTCTCCTCTATTCTTTATCCATTGGTGGACCAAAGAGATTCATCCCTTAGATTGATAATTGCTGCTCTGAAAAGCACAAGGAGTGTGGCCTCTGGCAGGTAAACACAGGCAATTACAGCTTTATAGTAAAGATGGGGAGGTGGGGGAGGAGGACATCAGCGTGAACTCAGGGGACTGAAAACATAAAGCAGACAAGCTTGGACAAAAGGTGACTGAGCAAAAACACGGGAAGCGTGGGCAGGAATGAAGGAGACCAAAGCGGATTTATAAATAGAATTAGCATTTGCTAAACTGAGTTTTGGATCAGAAATACCAAGGAAATCTTAAATACAAGGACAGTGGATGTTAAGTGCTCACCAGAAAAATGATCATTATGTGAGGCAATACATTTGTTAAATAGTTGGATTTAACCATTTCACAGTGTTTGTATACTTCAAGATATCATGATGTACAAGATAAAAGCATACAATGTTATGTCAATTAAGATAAATAAATAAATAAAAATACTGATTCTGAAACCTACCCCCATACTTAGTGTTAATTTTACTATTTTTTAAACACATAATTATTCTCATTTTCACATTTAGGAAGCACAGAATTAAAGAGTTCATGTACCGCTCTTCATTCTCTATACATACCCAGGAATCTAATCATTAGGATGGAATCAAATTGGCTGAACATTTCTACACCTGTTGCTTCAGAGGAATATCAAACTTAAAGCACAGAAATGGATGGAAAAGAAAAAAATCAAAGGAGGACACTGATACTATATTAAAGAAAAGGAGGAGATGGGGGTGGGTGGAAAAGCTGGGTCTTATAGAAGCAGACATGTTGAGAATTTAAACTGAAAATTAAACACCTTTCTGTTAGAACTTTTTATGTTATTTACAATCAATATCTAGAGACAAAAAGAGTTTAAACTTTTAAAATATTCAAAAAAGCTTTAATGCATGGTTCCTAAATTTTGAATGCAAGTTTCAGATTTTGCCTATTGCGTGTCACAAGAAAATAATTAAGGTGATAGAACAGTTTTTATTTGGGGCATAGGGTGAAACATTCCACAGGGACTCATTCCACAGGAGAAACTCTTACACATAAAGGAATATGTGACTCCAAGAATAGTCTTCCTGGAGACAGATGCCCAGATATTTCTTCCTATATACGGAAAAGATGAGTAGGACTTCCATTATATGGAGACAGAAGACCAGAAAAGTTTGGGGCATAGGGTGAAACATTCCACAGGGACTCATTCCACAGGAGAAACTCTTACACATATGTGACTCCAAGAATAGTCTTTCTGGAGACAGATGCCCAGATATTTCTTCCTATATACGGAAAAGATGAGTAGGACTTCCATTATATGGAGACAGAAGACCAGAAAATAATTCAGAGCCTGAAGAAATCAGAGGAATCACAGACACCAGGAGAAAGAGCGGATGGTCAGAATAAACAGGGAAGGTAAGTACAGTCACTTAATGTAGCAAAGATGCTAATGAAGAAGAACATGTGAACATTGAAACTTTATAGGAATAGAACCCATTGGTAGAACAGCAAGCCTAGGGCTTAATCTTGGGTTAGATACCCAGGAAAAACGAAGCCTGATAAAACAGATATAAAAAACATTACAATATTACAATACAAAATCACAATGTGTTGGTTTGATGATCAGTGGCACAAAGAAATAAAGTACATTAGTGTTATGCTCCAACTAGTATATTCCATTATTAAAAGGAACAACACTGTTTTTCTGACCAGACCCATTTAGTACTTTTAAATATTTCACAGGAGTTGTTGATGAATACTCATTTAAAGGGCCAAAATGGTTGCAATCATCTACATTAGAAGATTAACATTTTTAGAATCTAAGGCTAAATACCTTCAGATGGTGTTTTTAACTATGTTTATCTATGTTCTACAGACAAGAAAATTAAGTATTACAAAGATAAAGCAATTTACCCGATTTCACACTGCCAAAAAGTGGCAGAGCTTGGCTTCAAACTGAGCTATCTTTCTCTGTACAACACGTGCTTAACCTCTCTGTGTCACTGCCTCAGCATGGACCATACTCAAGATAATTGAAAACAGAATCTGATTAAATGTAGTAAAAT
>NW_007733683.1:8331-10129 GCF_000696425.1 Galeopterus variegatus | reverse complement strand
TTCTCTGTACAACACGTGCTTAACCTCTCTGTGTCATTGCCTCAGCATGGACCATACTCAAGATAATTGAAAACAGAATCTGATTAAATGTAGTAAAATAGGAGAAGGGATTATGTTTAGCACATTTCATGAAACAGTTGACCTGCTGCAAAAAACAACAAAAATATCTATGAAGATTAGCCTGTAAATCAAGAAAAGACAATGAAAGAAGAGGGACCAAAGACCAGTAACAAAGGATACTCCTTATGTCTAGATGTCACAAAAGCATATTTAGTGAATATTGACTTTTATAGAGAAACATTCTTGTGTACTATAAACTTGTCCCTAAATTAATTATGTAAAAATCTGTATAATTTTCAGTAAAGTCATTGGGTTAATATTGAATTATTTTTCCTTCTTAGTTTCTCATTAAATAAATAACCGAACAACCAGACTCACTTTAGAGTTGCTAGACAAGAACCACTCCCCAGAGGAACTTTCAGGTCACTGTCTACACAGTCAAAAGTCATGCAAGCTTTGCAAAATAAAGATTGTCCCTGCATTTAAATTATCACATAAGTCTCACTGTCTTCATAAATACATAATGTGTAACTGACAGGAAAAATTTAACATGTATTCTTGGGTGACCTAAAGCATGCTGGTTTATAAATATCTTTAGAAATATATTGACATTTTAATGACATTTGACTTCAAGATTCTAACTCTTGTTATATTCCTTAAAAGCATTTGCACCAAATATATGGTGAATTTAAATTTATTGCAAAATATGCTATATGCCTTAAATAAAATTGCACCTGATGACAAGGCTAGTTATCTTTCTTCTAATTGACCCTTTGTTAAATTTTGTAGGCACATAGATTTTCACTTATCACATAAGCTTAAAATGCATAGCAGACTTCAAAGTACTGAAAAATATAAAGTACACTAGTTTAACTGTTTTTATGATTTTTGTAACTTCAAGAACACAATATATTTTTTTAACCTCAGCTTTTTTTTTNTTTTTTTTTAATGTGTTTAACTGAAAATATTCTTTTTCTCTATCGCCTTACCTTAATTGACAAAGTCAAATCTATTTTGAATGCTAAGAATGTGCTTTTTACTCTTGATTAAATTTTAGGAGAACTGTATCAATTGACCCAGGAAATGTTCCTCTCAGAGGTATTGAAAGATTTATTTCAAGTTAAAGTCTTTTTTTTCTTTGCTTTTGACATGTAAGGAAGCAGGTAAGTTAGACATATTTTCTCAGCAATGTGTGATACAAGGAGTTTTATGATACTTTGTGATTTGTATCATCAAAGCAATTTGAATCACTGAATTACCCTTTTTATATTTAAATATAAAATATATATTCAATTTACAGATATTTTATACAGAAAGATAAGCTTAAATGAAGATTTCCTTTTTTATTAGATACAAAGAATTCCATACAGGTGTATCTCATTTTAAAAATAAATAAATCTTTAAAAGGTGTTTAAATTAATTTGTTGATAATAAAGTAATTCGGATATTTAAAGAGATACTTTTGTCAACCTTTTTTTCCTACAAATTGAAGAACTCCTCCATTATGTGTCTATACTAATTTACATGCTTTATTGGAAATAATCAATGTCCCAATTTCTCTAGAATGGAGGTTCATAGTAAGAAATTGTAACAAACTTAAATTTATTTATAGTATCTATAAGAATATTGGAACGTAAAATGGAGAATATCCTGTAATAACAAATTCACTCCCTCTTTACTGAATGACAATACACTCAACTTCCAGCCAATTTCTAAACTAGGTCAAATAAAATGCAAA
>NW_007733683.1:5394-6996 GCF_000696425.1 Galeopterus variegatus | reverse complement strand
TATTATTATTAGCGGATAGATATTCAAATTGGTACAAAGACAACAAAAAGCCATTTTGGTGAGTGATGATACTCCATATGTAATAATGCAGGTTCATAAAATGTTTTACAGAAGTCCAAAGCCCTCTAACAATAATTTTAAATGCCACAGATTCTATAAATACCTACATTTCAGGATAATGGGCAAATAATCTTGATAGGAAAATAATTGTGATGCTTATTTATGATGACGGCTGAAGATGTTGTTAGGATAAGAATGGAAGGCTCAGACAGGCTGGCATGGCACGTCAGGATAAAGGCAACATCATTTGAGGATCTAAACTCTTGTCAGATGTGTCATTTCAAGCTGCCAGTTTGAGAGCAGGTGCAAATAAATAAAGCACAATGTAGAACTGGCTTCCAATCAAGTTTCTGAAGGATTAATATTGCCATCATTTAACTTTTTCATAGTTCTGTTTCAGAGATTGTCAGAAAAAAAGATTGGATGGTTTCTGTCCCTTGTAATTGAAGAGGAGCATCTACAGAGCCAATAGTTCAAAAAATGAAGACTGTTATGTTCACCTTCATATTGGAGAAGAAATCCAACTGTGACCATATATGATGGGTGAGAGAGTGAGAGAGAATAACTACTCTTGTTTACCAAGTGTTTACTCTATGCTGGACCGAAGCACTGGGCTATATGTTTTACACATTAACTTGCTGAATCCTCAGAAAAACATTATGAGATAGATAATATAATTATCACCATCAGCCCCATTTTTAGTATGATAAACCAACCCAAGGCACAAGCAATTTAATAATTTGTCCAAAGAACAGCTGATGAGGGAGAAAGCCAAAAAATGACAAAAGAGGCCATCTCACTCCAGATGTCATGCCCTTAGCAGCCAGACTATATTGCGTGTGTTTAATGACGTTTATCCAAAATATTCATTTTCATTTTCCCTATTATCAGGTTTAGGAGGGAAAAAAAAAGACAGCACGTATTTTCAAAAATTATTTACAGTCTCCCTTCAAAAACAAACAGATGTCAATTTTATGTTTTATACAATTTTGGAATGCTAGCAAAATTAAATAAAATTTAATTTGTAAATAAAATTCTCAAATATTTAATTTTCATTACATTAACATGTAGCTAATATATCATATAGATTATTTAGAGTTTATAAATATAAAGACAGCTCATCTCTGTCAAGTATAGCCAAAATCTAATAAGGGAAATATAATCTTTAGTTGAAAATTTCCTCAACACTTAAAAGTAGTATTTAAAAAGACTATCGCAATTATGACATAGGAGAGAAGACACAGAAAATACATTACACTTAATTAATGATTGGTCTCAATATGGCTGGTGAATGAACCCCATATATCTCTTGTTTGTGGAAGGGTCTGAAACAGAAGAAATTTGCAAGTAACACTATCCTATTTGTTACCCAAAGACTTTTACATTATATTGTAACAATATAATGATATAAATGCACCCATAAAATCTCCATTTGGTGTTTTTAAATATCTGGATTTAATTAATTCATCAAGCAGATATTCCCTGAGCACTCGCAAGGTGAAAAAGCCTAATTGTAAAGGGGGGGGGGGGGACAAAAAAAAA
>NW_007733683.1:2987-3645 GCF_000696425.1 Galeopterus variegatus | reverse complement strand
ATCACACCAATTATTCCAGAAAAGCAAAAGAAGCAGAAAGGGGTCATCTATTATTCATGTTACTGTGACCACTAAATAAGTATTTTAGTGAACTTCTTCTTATCTTCTGATTCATCATTCATGATGAGTATATATGGATGTTTTATAAAGTGAGTAGATTTCAAGAAAATGAACTAGTGTTGCAATAATAACCTTTACTATTTTCATGACTCAGCAAATTATTTTGACTTTACAGCCAGCGCATATCTGTTAAGTTGTAGTAATTCCTTTCTTATAATGATGTGTTTCTATGGGATAATTTCCGCATTATGCTTTCTTACTATAATGTTGATTCTAATCTCACAGTAACCTTAGAATCTGTCTCATGACAATATGGCATTTCTTATCACTCTTCAATGTTAACTTTCAGCTCAGTGAATGCCATTCTCTCTTTCCTTCTTTCCTTTCAGCCTTATATGTACATTAAAAAATATTCATATAAAATTTCTCAGCAGACATTTGAGGAGGAAAAAAAACCAATAATCTGTAAAAAATCTGCGTCTCCCCAATTCAAGGCCAACTGACTATGCCTTATTAATATAGGTGTTGTAATAAGAGGTATCTATGATATTTTATTTCTGTGAAAATTGCATGTAATTTTCTTTAACAGTATTATGTA
>NW_007733683.1:0-1201 GCF_000696425.1 Galeopterus variegatus | reverse complement strand
GGAATTTATTTACATTTCAAATTCTTCACCAAGGCTTTCAGTGTGCTGAGTCTTCTGCCTCGCTCAGAAATGCTTGTTGAAATGATTAAATCTCCAGGGACAGGAGCCTCAATCTAATCAGTACGTAGGATGTCTGACAGAAGATGTTTTGACAGGAGAAAATATAAGTAGATCCATTGGTTCATGAAAAATCCTTTTGATCTTTTCCTTTATTAGGATTCTGAGCATGCAGCAAAATCTCATATAAAAATAGAAACTTGTGTTCTCCCTGCTCAGAGAACAGAATTCACAATGTGGGAACAGAGGACAATACAAATTCAGAATATTGCTACCATACAAATTCTTCATAAAGTAATTTTTCCCTCTGGGTGGGGTGTGAGGAAAGTAGAAAAAGTTTATTCAGGATCACTCGCCTCACATCTGCTCACTGTCTCACATGTGTGCCCATTACTGATTCAGCATGATTGTTGTAATTATGTAGCACTTGGCTTGTGGGTGCTATTGTGTACGGAGAGTATAAAGGCAACTGCACTGAACTGCAGNCTTATCACTCTTCAATGTTAACTTTCAGCTCAGTGAATGCCATTCTCTCTTTCCTTCTTTCTTTTCAGCCTTATATGTACATTAAAAAATATTCATATAAAATTTCTCAGCAGACATTTGAGGAGGAAAAAAACCAATAATCTGTAAAAAATCTACGTCTTCCCAATTCAAGGCCAACTGACTATGCCTTATTAATATAGGTGTTGTAATAAGAGGTATCTANGGGGGGGGGGGGGGGGACAAAAAAAAACGAAACGAAGAAAAAATCACTTCAAAAAGATTGCAGTCTGCAGGAGAAAACAAGCAATATTTAGTAAATAAATAAGTAGACATAAGGAAACTTTTAGCAAAATGGTGCAATATTTTTTCTTACAAAAGCTGCCAAATATATGGGGGTCGTAGATTTCATATTCAATAGTTCACAAGTTTGAAATACTTTGCATCTTCATTTCCATGGAGACAGATTTCTGGTTGTTCAGATTTCCAGCACAATTCTGTAAGATGTCAGGGAGTTCAAAGAAAAATGATGGACTCTCATGAATATTAATTGAACTATATTTTTTAAAGGAATTGAATGTCTTCATCATAAAATTTTATGGTAAATTTCTCATGTCAGTTCACTCAGGACGCAGCTCTAAAGGTTAGTCTTAAAGACGTT
>NW_007733682.1:104884-107041 GCF_000696425.1 Galeopterus variegatus | reverse complement strand
AGCCTAACAGCAAGTACTATGAGGACTGAGTTAATCTCTGCAGAGACTTCACACAGGAAAAATAATAAAATATGACTAATGTTAATAAAGTCCTGATTAAGACTACTGCATTGGGATTGGCAAGTGTGACAAGATAAAAGAAATACTATAGACAGAAACTGTCCTAGAAGATGAGATGTCTATGGGGATAAGGAATGGGAGATGACAACAATATTTATAATTTTTTTGACTGTAAAAACTTTCTGTCACTCAGAGACAAGGAACTCAAAAAGGGAAATAGATTTGGAGAATAGATTTAGTTTAGAACCTGCTTATTTTGCGGTTGATTTTCTAGTGCCAGTGAGATGCCCTGGTAACAGCTGTGGAGTTAGGGCTTAGAAGAGAGAGTAGAGCTCAATATAAATTTTGGATAGCAGCTGTAAGGAAAATATCAGATGGAGAGTTAGAAGTCAGAGGTTAAAGTACAAACTATGTTTTATGATTTTTCTGTCCTTTTAAAAAGTCCCATATGCTTCAATTCTATTTTCTGAAAAATATATATTTTTTTCAGATTATTACTGCAAAAAAATAAATGAGGTATGGCATATTGAAGGCTTTGTAAACTAAAATGCACTGTGTACATTTAAAACTTATATAATTATTGAACTCTTTGATGACTCTGGCAGTGTTCTAATTGTTCTGATGTATTAATCTATTTAATCCTCACAACAGTGTTGTGAGATAAGCATTTGTCGGGCCTTAAAAACTAATGCCACCTTAAGTGACATTACAAGCGGCGCCATTATGGGNTAATCAACTTCATTGTATATTGACAAAATAAAAAAATAAATAAATAAAAATAAATAAAATAAAATAAAAGACTTGTTCTAAACTCCTTTCTTCTTTCAGAGGCACCATTCTAAGCAATTTTGATTAAATTTTCAACACTGTTGTTTTATAGATTTTTTTTTCTCCATAAACAATTTAGGTATAGTAAGGTATATATAACAAAGAAAAGTATCACTGAAAGTTCCTTTTAAAAGAAGAAAAGTCCATAACTTGTCTTCAAAATAACACAACAAAATGCAGAATGTTTAAAGAGTTATTAGAAACATTTTAGGTGCATGACTACTTTTGGCTCAATTTTCTGAAACATTTATAAGGAATATTTCTTTCAGTGAGGTTACAATTCATGCCTAAATGTATTATGTCTGTTAGCTGAAATTTCATACCTGCCACTGTATGCATAATAGTATATATTTGGTTCTGTTTTCCCACCACTGGCTATAGTTATCTTACTATACCTTAATGCAAATATATATATTCTGAGTGGCTGTCCCTCTTATGTAGTTGATTACCATCCAGGTGCCTAGAGGATACAAAGTTGCCTAAATACAGACTTATGCTTCTTAAAGAAGGCAAATAAATAGAAAAAATAAATACCTCAAATATAAATTAGAAAATTATACTTGCTATTTAATTTCAGAATAAAGATTAGTCATTCTCTTGAAAGAGATCAAGGAAGATTACACTATAGAAAGGACACTTAGTATAGCTTAAAAGGATGGGTCAACTGGACCACTAGAGATAGGAAAAAAAAAAAAAAGCCATTTAAGTACAAGAACTAATTCAGACACAATATGGAACAATGTGTAGTGCATTGATTTAGTGTAACTAGCGTTTGGGTACAAATTAAATGTGTATGAGGTTACTTCAAAAAGTTTATGGAAAGATTCATATTATTTTTAAATTCTATTTTTCTATGAATTTTTTGAAGTACCCTTGTATGTGAGAAATAGAAAATGGAGTTAGAATGGCAAGTTAAGACCACATAAGGAACATTAGAATAGTAGGTTGAATTTGGGTGTAACTTGTTAGGCAGTGAGAGCCTATATGTTATTTTGAGCAGGGAAGTAAAATGATCAAAGGAGGGAAAAACAGGTAGTGCACAAATTTGGAATTGATCTTGCTTGTGTTTCAATTCCAATTATGTAAATTGAAGAAACTAAGCCTAGTTTCCTCATTTGTTTTTTTTTTTTTTTTCCTTTTTGTCTTTTTTCGTGACCGGCAACGGATCGCAACCCACAGTGTCGCGCCCATACCGGACCGGGACCGGCAACGGGATCGCAACCCTCGGTGTTGCTCCTGCACCTCACTCAGACAGTGAGTGGCCAGTCT
>NW_007733682.1:100429-103915 GCF_000696425.1 Galeopterus variegatus | reverse complement strand
AAAAGCAAGTGCTTGTGTGATAATAAATGGAACTGGTTGACAGAACCCCCGCCGCGTCTGAGTGTCCTTTAATGGGGCTGTTTGGGGGACCGGCGGTGTGCTCACCTCTCTTCATGGCTCTCTTTCCCCTTCTCCTTCCAAAGGGGACAGGAGGGAAAGAGGAATCCTGGGCCATTTGCTCACCCACCAGAAGGAAAGAGGCTAGGGCTGTATGGTTCGGCCGGCGGCGGACCCAACAAGCATTCATCTTTGCTCCCCCTCTCTCTTTCTTTCCCTCTCATGCTCTCTCTCCACACACCCACAAATACACACAAGTAAAGGACCCTGGGCACAGAAAGCATAAGTAGTGTGTCAAAGGCCTCACAACTGGAACATGGTAGATCTGGGATTTATACCCAACTAGCTCAGGCTCCAAAGAAAGTGCAATAAACTACTTTTCTGTTTTGCTTTCAAGTTATCAACTGTTAAGTTAGCAAAACTTCTTGATTAAAAAGAACACGGTTTACACATTTTTTCTTTGTATCCACAGCACTGAGCATGCTTGGTGAAGTAATGATTGGTGTACACAGAGGTGCTATATAAAGCCATGAAAAGAAATAAAGTGTATCAGATTAGTGTATATAGAGATGAGAAAGGGAAGGAAAGGGAAAGGAAGAGAAGAGAAGAGGGGAGGTGAAGGGAGGGAAGATGAGAGAGGAGAAGAAGAAAGGAAGGGAAAGGAAGGTAGAAGAGGGAAAGGGTAGGAGATGGAAAAGTTGGGATTAGAAACTTGGGAAATACAAATATGGTGGTTTGGAAGTAAAAATAACTAAAAGAAGCAGGTAGAGATGGAATGAGAAAAGATGATGAAGAAACTAATCTGATCTGAAAGTATCCACAAGACCAGGTTGAAATGAGGACTATCTCACTTATGTAGCTAGTGGAAGGACTACAGTTAAATAGGAATCCAGAACCTGATGACTCATGGTGGGAATGGCAAGTTATAAAACTGAATATGATGAAGCAGTTCCTGAAATAGAACATATAGTAAAGTATTTGATGTTCATAAGAAAACAAAGCAAGTGAGTTGTAAAACAAGAGACAGGGTCCATAGCAAATAATATGAAAGGTCATTGTCAACCTGAATTTACACTATAAACTACATGGACTAGGCACACAGGCTGAGAATAAAAATCTCAGCTCATTTTCCATTGCTCAGTCATTCCCCAAAGCATTCCAGAATGCATTATAACTTATGCAATATAGGAAATCTTTGAAGACAGCTGAGAAATAAGTGTTATGAGAAATGTAGAATTAGAAAACTGGTGGAGGAGAAAGTTGGTGGTGAGAAAGCAGGAAAAAATACGGATTTTTTTTTCTCCAAAATGGATAGAAACTCCTATCTGCTGAACCTGGGACACACTCTTCTTTCCTGTTCATGGACATTATAAATTGTGACTCTTCAGCCTTTGTATTCCAGGACTTGTACCACTGTCAATTCCAGCTCTCAGACCTTTAGCCTTGGACTGAGAATCACACCATCAGCTTCCCTGGTTCTGAGGTTTCCAGACTTGTACTGAGCCACACCACCATCATCTAGTTGGCAGATGGCCTATTAAGGGACTCCTCAGCCTTCACAATTGTGGGAAGAGCAAGATAGCCAGCTAAAAAGATTCATTGTTTGTCTCTCCCACGAAGACAGAGAATACATTGAGTATGCTACTAGACTTGGATAAAAAAGGCAAAAGCAAAGAGTTGGAACACATTATAGGAGCAGCAGAGATGCTGGTGAGAGCAGAACCTCAGGATGGCCATGTAGAGAATAGGAGAAAATTCCCAGCCACCACCATCCCATCCCCCAGCTAGGACCAGCAAGGACCCAGGAGGGGCTTCTGCTTTCAGGAAGGAGAAAACCTTCCCAGGGTCATCCATGTATGCTGAGGAGCCTCAGAACACCCCAATGCACATATCAGGATTATAGGACACTAGCTGGGGTACCAGTAAGTCCACCCAGGGTCACTCACATCAGCCAAGGTGAGACAGAACACCCAGGCACTTCTCCCAAGAGTTTGAGATCTTGCCAATGACCTTGATAACCCAAACCAGTGTCATTCACTTCAGCCAGGAACTGTTGAGTGCTGCAGTGGCTAGGCCATGGAATCACTCACAGAAAAACTCTGGCATCGAATATGGTGAAAGTAACCACATAGAGAATACACCACCATGTGTACCTGGAACAAAAACTAAAGCATCCTACCTGACAGTAAACATAAAACACATCTATAGGAGAAGATGTTTTCCCTCAAAAGCCGCTCCAGAGTAATAGAAAAAAAAATTGGTCCACCAGATCCTCAAACATCAATCTAGGGATACTGGACATAATAAAAACAAAGAAAAACCAGAAAATATGATACCCCCAAAAGAACACAATAATTGTCTAGTACCAGACCCCAAACAGCAGGAAATCTTTGAAATGACTGAAAAGGAATTCTAAGCAAGAACCTTAAGGAAACTCAATGAGAAACAAGAAAACTCAGATAGACAACACAATGAAATGAGAGAAACAATCCAGGATCTGGAGGAGGAATTTTACCGAGAGATAGATACCTTACAAAATGGCACAGCAGAACTCTTAAAACTGAAGAATTTATTCAATGAAATAATAGTATTTAAAAAATACAACATACAGCTTAATCAGCAGGCTAAAGCAAGCAGAAAAAATAATTTCTAATCTCAAAGAGAGGCTATCCAAACAACCCAGGTGGGCAAAAAAAAAAAAAAAAGAAGAATTTTTAAAATTGAAGAAAACCTACAAGAGCTATCAGACAATTTAAAACATACAAACATCCAAATTCAGGTGTCCCAGAAGGGAAGGAGAAAGGAAAAGTAATTAAAAACCTATTCAGTAAAATAAGAGCAGAAAACTTCCCAGAAATTGGGAGAGATATGGACTTCCAGATCCAAGAGGCTCAAAGATCCCCAAACAGATTCAATTGAAAAAGATCCTCTTCAGTACACACTGTAGTCAAACTGCCAAAACTCAAAAACAGGAAGAGATTCCTAAAAAAAGCAAAAGAAAGGCATTGATTTCCCTATAAGAGGGTCTCCATCAGACTAACAGATTTTTCAGCAAAATCATTACAGACCAGGAATGAATGGGATGATGTATTCAAGTACTAAAACAAAAACAAAACAAAACAAAACTGTCAACCAAGAATATTATCCCTAGCAAAGCTATCCTTCAGAAATGAAGGAAAAATAGTGTATTTTCCAGACAAAGAAAAACTGTGGGAATTCACCACCACACAACCAGCCCTATGAGAAATCATCAAGGGACCCCTACATCTGGATTCCAAAAAATAATATAATTACCACCATGAAAACACAAAAAAGAATAGAACCTACTAGTAGATCAGATATGCAAATGATAAGGAGAAAAATACTATATCTTACCAGTAAAAAAAAAAAAAAGCCAACACTGAAGACAAGCAACAAAAGGAAAATAAA
>NW_007733682.1:97499-99961 GCF_000696425.1 Galeopterus variegatus | reverse complement strand
ATGATGTATTCAAGTACTAAAACAAAAACAAAACAAAACACAACTGTCAACCAAGAATATTATCCCTAGCAAAGCTATCCTTCAGAAATGAAGGAAAAATAGTGTATTTTCCAGACAAAGAAAAACTGTGGGAATTCACCACCACACAACCAGCCCTATGAGAAATCATCAAGGGACCCCTACATCTGGATTCCAAAAAATAATATAATTACCACCATGAAAACACAAAAAAGAATAGAACCTACTAGTAGATCAGATATGCAAATGATAAGGAGAAAAATACTATATCTTACCAGTAAAAAAAAAAAAAAGCCAACACTGAAGACAAGCAACAAAAGGAAAATAAAGAAGGAACAAAAGATATGTAAAACAGCCATATAAGAATCAATCAAATGCCAGTAATAAGACATCTTTCAATAATAACTCTAAATGTAAATTTAATAATTCTCCATTCAAAAGACATAGACTGGTTGAATGGATTAGAAAACTAGACCAAAGTATATGCTGCCTACAAGAAACTCACTTCACCTGTAAAAACTCACTCAGACTAATAGTGAAGGGATGGAAAAAGATAACGCCACATGAGTAAAAACCAAAAATGAGCAGAAGTAGCTATTATTGGATAAAAGACTTTAAACCAAAAACTATAAAAAGAGACAAAGAAGATTATTGTATACAAGAGAATATAACAATTTTAAGTATATATGCACCCAAACATCAGAGAACCCAGATATATAAAGAAAATACTGTTAGTGTTAAATCTAAAGAGAGAGACCCAAAGCCAATAATAGCTGGGCACTTCAACACCCCTCTCTCAACATTGGACAGATCATCTAGGCAGTAAATAACTTATACACTGTTGGTGGGATTGTAAATTAGTACAACCATTATGGAAAGAAGTATGGAGGTTTTTCAAACTATGGATTGTACCATATGATCCAGCAATCCCACTACTGGGTATGTACCCATAGGAATAATAATCATGTAAAAAGGATACCTACACTCCCATGTTTATTGCAGCAATACACTCATCATATATGTACATCTCAATGAATTATCAGAATAAACACTGCCAGGTCAAGAAATAAAATATTGCCAAAATCCCAGAGTCTTTATCCCCTCATTTCCTTCCAAAGGCAGCAACTATCCTGACTTCTATAAAAAGTGTTTAGTTAAATCTATTTTTTGGGGGTTATATGTAAATGAAATCATCCAATATATTCTTTTGTGTCTGAATCCTTTAGCTTGACATTATTTGTATGTGGGTGCATTGTTCTAGTTCAATAATTATCACGACTGTACAACATTCCACTGTATAAATACATAACATAAGATATTTTATTTGTTCATTTTATTGACAATGGACATTTGTTTAGTATGGGGTGATGGCTAAGTCAGTTTTTGCCGCTATAACAGAATACCTAATGCAGAGTAATTTACAATGAACAGAAATATATTGGCTCACAGTTTTGAAGGCTGGAAAGGCCAAGTTCTAGGGACTGACATCTGATGAGGGCCTTCTTGCTGTGTCGTCACATGGTGGAAGGTGAGTGGAAGAGAGGGAAAAAGGGGGCTGAATTTGCCCTTTTATAATTAATCCACTTTCATTACAACAAACCCACTCTGGTGATATTGGCATTAATCCATTCGTGAGAGCAGATCACTTTTTTAAAATCTCCTTTTAAATATCTCACCTCTTAATACTGTTATGCTGGCAAATAAATTTCAGCATAAGTGTTGGAGGGGACAAATACTCAAACCATAGCTAGATTTTACTAATAATCATAAATATTGAACATATTTCTTGGTAACCATACTGATATGTTTCTGTAAGGATATATATTTAGAAATGGACTTTTAGGTCATTAGATATGAATAGTTTCAAGAATATAAGAAATTTCTATTTTCTTTTTGTTTTCCAGAGTAGTTGTACCAATTAGTATCAAGAATGATCTCTAGTGATTGCCCATAAAATCGAATACCTCCATATAAATTCCATAATTATTAAAATACATATCTCTATATTATTTTTTTCTGAATCTTTGAAGATTATCTGAAGACAGCATTGTACTTTACTTTTAAAACTTCAGCATGTATCTTCTAAGAATATAGACACCTTCCTATGTAATCAAAATGCTTTAATCACACCTAATAAAATTAACAGTAATTTCAAAATACTATTTAATATCAGTTCACATTCAAATCAACAGATTTCTTACAAATGTAAATTTTATATGATTTTTTTTTTTTTGTTTTTCTGGAGCAGAATTCAAAGATCATGCATTCATTTTCTATTGCCTCTTTAGTTTCTTTAAAACAGAAAAGAAACACAAACAAACCAACCAAAAAACAAAACAAAACAAAAAAAGAAGCGAAGAATCCCAACAAATTTTCACACAGTTTTGTTGTTGTTGTTGTCGTTGTTGGTTTTGTTGCTGTTTATTTTGACATTGATACATTGA
>NW_007733682.1:96367-97147 GCF_000696425.1 Galeopterus variegatus | reverse complement strand
TTTTTTCTCTCCCTCCCTCTTTTTAAATAAAAAGAATATTCTTCTGTTTCCAGTGTTCACTTTTATTGAGGATTCGAGTTCATTTTAAAAAAAATTTTCCTTCATCCTGAAGAACATTATTTCCTCTGTTGAATAATTCTTTTAGCTTTATTATATCTGGAAATTTCTTTGTCTACACATTGAAGAATATTTTCAGAGTATAGACTTTATACTCTGGGTTGAAAGTTCTTTTTTTTTTTAAAGTACTTTGCAAATATTGTTTTACTGTCTTCTGGTATCCATAGTTTGCAGTGAGAAGTAAGCAGTCTCAATTGTATTATTGGTTCTTATATGTTATGTGCTTTCAAGGTTTTTCTTTTATCCTTGAAAAAAATATAATTTGTGTGGGTATGTTATTGCTTTTTTAAAAATCTGTTTTGGAATTCACTGAGCTTTTTGAATCTGTAAGCCATATCCTTCACAAAATTTGGGAAATTATTGATTATTTCTTCAAATATTATTTTTCATCATTCTCTCAGTCAACTTCTCCTGGGACTCAATATTATACAAATTTTAGAGGTTTCATACAATCCTTTATGTCATAAAAGAATTGTTTAATTTTTTTAAAAATATCCTTTGCTTCTTTTCTTCATATCAGATATTTCCATCAATCCTCTTCAATGTACCTTTAAGTTCACTGACCCTCCTATATGTTCTGCTTTTAAACTCATTCTGTGTGTGTGTATTTTTTTTAATTACTGTACATTTTAGCTCTAAAATTTCCATTAGGTTTTAAAAAAA
>NW_007733682.1:93492-95621 GCF_000696425.1 Galeopterus variegatus | reverse complement strand
ATACAAGAATATTAGTATACATAATATATTATCCACTTTAAGTCCTCTTCTGCCAATTCCAATATTTGAGTCATGTCAGAGTTCATTTTCATTTCTCAACAAAATGTGTTATGTTTTTATAAGTTTGTCTGCTAGCTCTCTTCAATATTCTTCAGTTTTAAAATTATTTTATTTACTTATTTATCTTTTCTTGTCCATCTGAGTTATTTTGAAAAGACTATCTTCAAGATCAGAAATTCTTTCTTCTGCTTGCTCTAACCTGCTGCTTAAGCTCTCAGTCATAGTTTTTATTTCATTGAATGTATCCTTCAGCTCCAGGAGTTCTGCTACATTCTTTTTTAAGGCATTAATCTTTTTGTACATTTCCTCCTTGAGATCCTGGATACTTATTTCATTGTGTCACCTAACTGAGACTTCTTGTATTTTATCAAATTTCCTTAAGATTGTTGCTGGGAATACCTTCTCAGTCATTTCAAGGGTTTTCTTCTCTATGGGGCTTGGTACTTGAAAATTATTATATTCTTTTGGTGGTGACATGTTTTCTCATTTTTTTTCTTCTCAGTCATTTCAAGGGTTTTCTTCTCTATGGGGCTTGGTACTTGAAAATTATTATATTATTTTGGTGGTGACATGTTTTCTCATTTTTTTTTTGTATTTTTCGTATCTCCACATTGATGTCTGGTTATCTGGTAAAACAGTTGCTTCTTCTATTACTCTGCAGTGGGATTTGAGGAGATAGACTTCCTCCAGTAGATATGTTTTATATAAACCATTGAGTAGTGTATTTTAGCATTGGTTGTGGGTAGATGCAGTGTAGTTTATGAGTGGGTACTTTGGCCATATTCCATGTTGGAGTTGTGTGTGAGTGTCTCCATGACTTAGCCACTGGGGCACTTAGTGATTCCTTGCTGAGGTTATTGATACTGTGTTGGTTCATCAAGGACATAGGTATGCTCTCAAGTTCTTGGGAAAAGTGCCTGGGTACCCTGTCTCTCTTTGGTTGGGGAATGTGTCCCTGGGCATGCTTGATGGCACCCCAGCTAGCATCCCATGACCCTGATGGGTGCTCTGCGGTATAATGAAGCTCCTTCATTTTGAGCAGGTGACCCTCCAATGGGATTTCTCTTTCCTCTTTCCTATAGGCAGAGGCTCCTCCTTAGTCCTTGCTTTACCCAGTTGGGGGATAGGTTCATGGTGATTGGGAATTTTCTTTCTTACTCTATTTGAGTATCCTGGGTTTCTGCACTCTCTGGGTGTTCCACATGTGTCTCTCACTGAATCAAGGCAGTTATGTGGGCTGCTCACATACTTCCCACCGGACAGATGCACTACCATAGGGGCAGCATAATTTCCCCTGTGAGTTGGGCCACTGGGTTAAGGCAGTCATATGATTTGCACCTGTACCTCCGACCCCCAGGTGTGTTACCACTTGTGGTGGCATAATTTCTCTTGTGGCATGGGCCACTGAGCCATGGGTCAGCCCTCACTCACCTCTTTACCTCGGCTCTACTGGTGACTCTCCTTTTGTCAATGCAGTTGAGTGGTCAGTGGGAGGCCTGCACAGTGGCAGGGGCTGATGCTGTGGCATTGAGCCTACGCTGCAGTTCTGTGGCTCTGGTTGTGGCTGTGGCATACCATGTTCATGGAAGTGGTGTTTCTGGCACTGGTGGGGGCTGCCTGTGGTGGCTCTGAGGCCCCTGGGCATGCTTCTGACATCTGTCAGGGCACTTCCTGAGTTGGCTCTTGAGGTCTCCAGTTGCACTCTTGCCATCTCTCAACTACTCTGTTTTAGTATACACTAATATCCACTACTATGATATGGTGAAGTTTGGTTTAGAATTATTAATTCAAATATTAAACACTCCACTAATAAAATTTTTCATTTGAAATTATTAAGTGCAAAAAGTAACTTTTTATTATGCAATGTGAGCTCTCTGGATACAAACTCAAGCCAATGTTCTGAGATAACACTGGGTGGGGAAGAGACATCTTTATTTTTAAAAAATCCAATATTAAAACTTAGAGAACTGTTTCATAACTTTCTTGTGTTTGTTTTTAAACAGCTTTCATATTATGTAATCTCCTTAACTTTATCTCAGCAAGCAAGATTTCAGCCTGACTCATAAAAT
>NW_007733682.1:56104-92199 GCF_000696425.1 Galeopterus variegatus | reverse complement strand
CTTAATATTCTTTCAAGGTCCATCCATGTTGTTGCAAATGGCAGTATTTCATTCGTTTTTAAAAAGACACCTAATTTATAACCAGCACAATCAATGAGTTATATCAACTTTTAAAGTTTTTTTAATGTAATCTGCCTCTTTTTAAATTTCTCCACTAATATTATCTGCCAATGAAATTCTCTAAATTTTAGCATCTATCACCCCACTGCCCCAACACATACTTCTATAACTTTAATCTTCTGTTAAAGCAAAATAAAAGTTGAGATCAGGCCTGAAAAATCCATAATCAAACAAAACCAACTAGGCCTTGAAAACAGCCTCAACTTTTCTCAAACTGCTAACATAGCAAAACTTAACTTGGGTCATTTCTGGTAAATGCTTATGTTAGACAGAAACAAGACTTATCCTCAGCCAATGTTAAGCAGCCAACTAATTTGATTACATGACTAGGGACTTCCCAACAAGGTAGACCAAAAGAGCAATTTTGTGACTGCCATCAACAGTTGCTTTATTTTGCTTCTGTATTTGTCCTATAAATATTTGCCTCTGATGCTTTGACTTCAGAATGTTAAACTTCTTTCAGCCTGGTGTTCCCCAGTTCATGAATTGCTTCTTACTCAAATAAACTGAAATTTTCCCGGTATTTGTCCTATAAATATTTGCCTCTGATGCTTTGACTTCAGAATGTTAAACTTCTTTCAGTCTGGTGTTCCCCAGTTCATGAATTGCTTCTTACTCAAATAAACTGAAATTTTCCCATGCCTCAATTTACCCTTTTGTCACAAAGTTTGATCAAATATTTTCTTTGACATCCAGTCTCTATCATTTTGAAAGTTCGTAGGGATTTGGTCTACTATTATTTTATAACAGAGTTTTATTTTTACAAAAATTATTTTTACAAAAAAAGTGTCAGACCATTTTCTTTGCTGCCCTCTTGATTCTCCCCTTTACTTCAACTTTTATAGTCAGTGGAATATAGCCATGAAGCTCAAAAGCAGGAAGCAGAGGTTTATGAATCACCCTTCTGATGTGACCAGATACTGCTGTTCCTGACACAGCTGTTTTATTACCATGACACATTTGGAGACCACAGGATCTGCTTCTTAGACACCATAATTTTCACACCATTCATTTTCATCCTATATTTGTCAGACTTAGAAAGTCCTCATTTTGCCTTCACACTCCACCTTCGTTATTGGAAGAGCTTCCACTTCTGCTGAAGTAGCAATTTATTATTTACAGTGAATTTTAGGATTGCCAGGGCAAAATTTGCTGTAGTAATTTCCTGGATTGCCAAAGTTGACACTCTTACCTAATCTCTTTAAATTCACCCAACATCCCAGTCACTGCCATAGTTAAACCTTGCAGAAAGAGCACTGTGTTTTTGGTCCCCAGTTTCTGTGCTTTAATTTCCTTGTTTGAAAATCAATAATTCTTATTTCTCTCAGTGTAGCACATCATTCCAGATTCAACATACATGTAACTGGTCTTTTGCTGGGCTTTGATATATCTTGACAAATCAGCACATTTGGTTATATATGC
Organism: Galeopterus variegatus; assembly: GCF_000696425.1. Lineage (NCBI taxonomy): Eukaryota > Metazoa > Chordata > Mammalia > Dermoptera > Cynocephalidae > Galeopterus > Galeopterus variegatus. The sequence goes on along the minus strand of NW_007733682.1, from coordinate 90,657 downwards.
TTAAGTCATTCCATTCTCTAGTTATAATGCTGTTATTAAGGATCCACTCAATTGCTTGAAACTATATCAAAATGTTGTCTCACATATCCCCTCCTAACTTTCTCTTCTGGGTAGTAACCAAATCAGATGCAAAATGTTGAAGTAAACATATGCAAACAATGTTTAGTTGGTAAGCTATACTAGTCCAGAACACATCAGTATGAGAAACACAGATCTGCAGTTCTAAAGTAAGTCCTGAAGAAGAAACTTTTTATGCACAGCACTAGAACTTATGGATGATTATTTCTTCTTTGTTGCAAAATCTTCCCAAACTCTTTTTCAAATCTTCTCCAAAGTAAGGTTGTTGCCTTATACGTTCCCCCATCTTTAGTTTCATCTCTGACTACTTTATATACAGCTCTCTTTGTTTCTATGCATCTCTCATTGAATTATAACATCAATGAAATGAGAAGACTCCATAACCAAAGATTGTGGATGAGGTCTTCAAAGACTGCAGACATCTCCATTGTTCTCAGTTAAACCCCAGTTTGGCTCTTGGCTATCTCATTCTTGTGATGGTAAGACTAGCAATTCATTATGGTCTTTTCCCCATCTTTCTTATTTTCCATAATGTCTAGTTGCTGTGGGTTGACTTGTGTCCCCCAAAGTTTCATGTATTAATCCCCACTGTAACAGTGTTGAGGGTGAGAAATCCTAGTATGGTAACTGAAATCTGGAGCCTTTAAGAGGTAATTAGATAGTAAGGACCATGCACTAGTCAGTGGATTGGTCCATTCATGGAGGAATAAGATGATGGTTTAATGGGTGGTAATGGGTAGAGTTCTAATGGCATTATAAGGAGAGTGAGTGAGCAGATTAGTTCTCTCTTGCTCAAGCCGTTCTCCAAGTGACACACTGCATTGCTGTGAAATGTCACCATCCACCAACAAGGCCCTCAGCAGATGTGTTCCCTGGACACTTTGGCCTTTCCAGTTTCCAAAACTGGAAGGAATACATTTTATTTCTTTATAAATTACCCAGTTTCAGCTATTTTATTATAAGCAACAGAGATGGACTAATACAGAAAATTGGAACCAGAAAAATGGGGTGTTGCTTATAACAAAGACTTGAAAATGTGGAAGCAGCTTTGGAATTGGGTGTTGGGCAGAGGCTGGAAGAATTTGGAGGAGAAAGCTAGAAGAGGCCTATATTCTGTTGAGAGTTTAGAAGACAAGAAGACCAGGGAAAGTTTGTAACTTCTTAGAGATTTGTTACATGGTGGTGACCAGAATGCTGATAGAAATATGGATATTAAAGGCCATTCTGAGAAGTTCTTACATGAAATGAGAAGGATCTTTTTTGGAAACTGGGGCAATGATCACTCTTGTAATGAGAAGGCAAAGAATTTGGCTGAATTTTATCCATGCCAGAGAGCTTCATGAAATGCAAAACCTAAGAGTTTTGAACCAGGGTATTCGGTGGAAGAAATTTCTAAGTAGCAAAACATTCAGGCAGCTGTGTGGCTACTTAAAATAGTCTGCACTGAATTACAGCAGAAAAGGCATGAAATAAAAGCAGAATTTATAATCTAAAGGGAAGCAGAGGATAAAAAATGGAAAAACTTTCAGTCTAGCCAAATTGTGAGAAAGTCTGTTCAAGAGAGGAAACCAAGGGTATAGTCCAGTGACCATTTGCTAAAGAGATTAGTACATGAAGGGATTATCAAGAGAACAGGAAAAAGACTTTAAGGCATTTCAGAGTTCTTCAAAGCTGCGCTTCCCACCAGAGACCTAGGAAGACCAAATGGTTTTGGGGAATGGTCCTGAGGCACTTTCCGTGGGCTTGCTGTGTAGGGCCACATTGTGATGCTGCTTCTCACACCGTGGTTGCTCTGGCTGCTCCAGCTGTGGCTAAATTGGCCCCAGGCGTGGCTGGACCCACAGCTTCAGAAGATATAAGCCAGAAGCTTTGGTGGTGTCTGTGGTGTTAGGTCTGCAGATTCATGGAATGCCAGAGCTGTGGAGGCTGGGGAACTGCTGTACCAATTTCAAAGGATGCATGGAATTGCTACAGTTTCAACCTGCACAATGACAAATCCAAGCCATGCCAGTTGATCCAGGCAGTGAATACAGACTCAACTACTGAGGTTTTGGGGCTCCTGGATTAGAATGGTATTGTGCAGGAGATACTTCCTTGCCTTTTTCACCAAACTATGTAAATAAAATCATTTTAATTTTTATATTTATATGTACATTATATTAAAAATTTTATTGGTATTGTATTGAATTTATAAATTAATTGTAATGTGTCAGTTTGACAATATGTTCGTTCTTCAAAAATATGGTATATATTTTCCATTATTGGGTCTTTTTCTGTTTTTTGGTAAACTTTTAGAGTTGCTCTTGTGTCTCTTTCATATTTTTTTTACTTAAGTCTATTCTTATTAAGCTTACATATATTATAGAATAGGTTATTGAAAATTGGTACTTTTTTATTACAAATTCTAATTGTTACTACTACTATTAGAAATACATAGAAAGTTTGGTATTTTATATTATTTTTTGCATTCTCCTTGTATTTTCTTAACAGTCCTAGTATTTTTTAATTGCTTGTTTGGAAATTCTAGGTAGAATATTTGTTATTTATAAATTATAGCTCTATTTCTTCTCTCCTAATATTCGTACATACATTTATTCATTTGAGTCTATTGCATTGACAATGACTATTGTGCAGTCTGAACAATGACAGTAATAGTGAGCTCTGGGTTTCTAGTAGTTAGCATTTATACAGTTAATAGGTAGATCTCTCCTAGTCTTTGTTTGTTAAGAAACATCTTATAAAGAAATAATATTTAATTTGCTCAGTTATTTACCATGTATACAAATTTCTTTCTCTCTTAATTTCTAGATGTAAGGAAGTGCACAATATATTTTCTGAGTCAGAATAAAAGTTGACTAGCTGATTAAATAGAAAATATTTTATTAAAAGGATATTTGTATACAGCAATGTCATAGGAGAAGTAAAGAAAGGTTGCAAAATACAAGAACAATATACAAACGCAAATACATTTCTACAAATACCTAGTGAGCAATACAAAAATGAAATTACGAATACAATTCCATTTGTAATAGCATCAGAAATTATTATACTTAGAAAAGCCTTTAACAAAAAATGTGCAAGAAAATTACAGAACTTCAATGAGAAAAATTAAAGGAGATCTAAATAAATGGAGAGGGATTACATTTTTGTTAGACTTTGTGTAACCGAGACAGAAAAAATGAATGAAAGAATTCACTCAAAGTGCCATCAGTGAGACTTGGAGAGACTGCCACCCATCAGGGGAGCAGCAGCCCCGATCCAAAATCAGCCTTTCTTATTATTGACAAGACAAGGAAATTTCACAAGAAAAATCAGTTGATTCAATCATCAAAGAAGGACATAAAAACAGGCAGTGTAAAACTTGTAACAGCAGTAAATTAACAATGTGACATTCCAGAATGTAATTTGTAAAAAGTTAGGTTAATTCACCAACAAACAGCTTGTCTTTAGTAAACATTTCCTTTTTCACATACTTCCTACAGCAATTTCCTTAGCATATTTAAACAGCATTCAAGCAGTTTCTTTAACATATCTTAAAAGAAATCAGTAGGTTGAATAGTCAATAGTCATTCAAGCCGGAATCAAACCAGCAACCTAAAACAGTCAAGTACACAATCTCATCCCTAAACAGTGATTAGAATTGATTAGATGGCTTTTGCCTACCTTATCTGTAGACTTTTGTCCCCTATTCAAGAACCTTTTAGCTCATTCATTCATCACCTAAAAATCCTATTTTAAGATCAAAGGAGAATCAAGATTTCTAACCCACTACACATTTCGGTGGTTTAGAAAACTCAGTACAGTAGAGATGGTAATACTCTTCAAATTGATCCATAGATTCAACACAATTTCTAGTAGGGCTAGTAGGGCTTTTAAAAGAAATTGACAAGCAGATTCTCCAGTTAATATGGAAATGCAAAATACCTAGAATAGCCAAAACAATTTTGGTAAGGAAAAGGAAAAGGAAAAAAAATTTACTTCCCTTTATAAAAACTCTCTGTAAACTACATTTATCAAGAAAGTGTGGAGAGAGTGACATCATCAAGATGGCAAAATAAACATTTGCCAGTGTTGCTCCTGCTCCAAAATAGCAATTTATAACTATTAAAATGCAAACACTGCCAATGTGGAACCACTGGAGCTGTGAGAAGAGGCGGAGAAACTCACAGAGTCCATGAGGGCAGAAGTGGCCAATATGAGAGGGAGTAGAAATGGCTTTGATCATTCTGAGCCACTTTGGAGACAGCCTGGTAAAGGGATGGGGTTGAGTGGCTGCAGCACATGGACCGGCCTGGCAAAAGCCACAGCAATACCCTTTGTGCAAACTTGCTTGGAGTCTACAAAAGAGAGGAGTGTTTCAGAGTGCACCATGCCAGCTCAAAGGCCAGAAAGACCACTGGCAGGTTCTTCTAGACCCACACAGGAGCAAGCAACCACAGCCAACTAGAGGAAGGAGCCACCCAGAGGCCAATGAGTAATGTCAAGGGATACATACACAGCCTGCCCCACAGGAAGCAGTTGGAGTGGAGCGAAAAGGCTGAAACACAGGGTGAACTTTGGGGGACAGCCTGAAAAACTGGTCTCAGTGGAAGTTGCTCAGGGCAATAGAACTACAAGGGATGCAGTCTGCAGGAAAGACTCAGTCCTGGGTCAGAATTTTCACACAGGTCAAACCCAGAAGTGATTAATGATCTACACAAAAACACCTTCCCCAAAGAATCAGCAGCAAAGCAACAATTTAGCTCAAGCACAGAGCTCAAGTTTTGGTCCCCACGGAAAGATTCCCCAATTCAGGATTTAAGTACAGTACACCACATTAGTTCTTGTGCAGAGTGTAAGTGGTAGTGATAGCTATTAATCCACTACAGAGAAAAAAAAATACGTAGACCTATGACAAAGCTCTGATATTAACCAATAAAGGTCTAACACCACCAAAGAACACCTGTAAAACCTAGAAGAGGTAGCAGTCTCCTGAAATACCAAGGCATCAGCACGAAATTATGCTGGCAAGGATGCAGAGAAAAAGGAACACTCCTACATAGATGGTGGGAATATAAAATGGCACAGACATTGTGGAAGACAGTAGGGAGTTTTCTCAGAGAACTAAAATAGATTTGCCTTATGACCCAGCTATCCCTTTGCTGGCTATATACTCAAAGGAAATTAAATCAATATATCAAAAAGACACCTGCACTCCCATGTTTATTGCAGCATTATTCATAATAGCCAAGAGACGGAATCAACCCAAGTGCCATAAATGGATGAATGGATAAAAAACTGTGGTATATATACACAATGGAATACTATATAGTTAGAAAATAAATGATATCCTATCATTTGCAGCACCATGGATAGAACTGGAAATCATCATGTTAAGTAAAGTAAGTCAGGCACAGAAAAACAAATACTGCATGATCTCATTCATATGTGGAAATATGAATATATATATAGAAGTGGAGAGTAGAGTAATGGTTACCAAAGTACCAGAGGTGGGGAGATGGTGGGAAGGAGAAGTGGTGGACTAATGGGTACAAAACCATGACTTCTACCCTAAGTGAATCACTGTACAGCATATGCATATGCAAGTATTGAAATGACACACTGTATCCCACAAATACGTACAAGTAAGTGTTAAAGTAAAAAAATAAAATAAAAAAGGAATAAAGAATAGTGCTGGAAAAAGTGTAGACATATAGATCAATGGAATAGAATCAGGAGTCCAAATTTAAACTCTTATGTTTATAGTCAATAAATTAATTTTTGACTATGTTGACAGGGCAATTGAGGAAAGCAGTTTTTTCTTCAGTTGACTAAGAATTTACTTTTTCCAATATTTTTAAAATTTTAAATCATATTTCTTTTCTTTGGTGTTATATATGTGTGTATTTATGTGTCTGTATCCATTTTCTCTGTATATGTTAACTGTATTCCTCCTACCAAAGGTCTTGAAGTGCTACTGTTTGAATATTTTATTATTATTATTATAATTTCAACTGGTGGCTACTGGGTGTGCCTTTTCAACATGAAGCTTTTGCCTTTCTTTAAATCTAAAAATTTGTATTATTTTTTATTAGTTTCTACACCTTTATTTCTTTGGCTTCTTATTAGAAGGAAATTGGACTATCTGTATCTTGGGTATTTTAACTCTCATTTTGTACTTTCATCTTCATATATATACACATATATGATATGTATACATCTTATATATATATACACACATATATACATACATACATACACACACATATATATATACATATACATATATACAAAGAAATTTATTATGAGGACTTGACTCACATGATTGTGGAGGCTGGTGAGTCCAAAGTCTGCAGTGATTATCCAGGATAGTTCACATTGTAGGCTGGAGACCCAGAAAAGCCAATAGTGCAGCTCCAGTGCAGTCCATTGGAGAATTTCCTGTTGCTTTGGCTAGACATTTTATTCTATTTCAGGTCTTCAACTGAGTGGATGAGGCCCTCCCACAGTATGTAGGGCAATCTGTTCACTTAGTGTTCACTGATTTAAATGTTAATCTCATCCAAAAACACCTCCTAGGGTGACATGTAAAATTAACTGTCACAGATCTAACAGCTGTTTTTATATAGCTTATACTCATCTGATCTCCCCAATTAGCTCTCTATAGTTATTACCTTAAGTATGCCTCATTCTTGGATCCACACCCGCATTTTGCAGCAATATTTTCCCAAATGTGTTTTTATTGGGATATTTTTCCTTGGTCTAATTCTGTATTCTTTCAGTATCTTAAGAATTTCTTAATTTTGCTAATCATTTGTAAATACGTCGTCTTATTTCACATTAATGTTATGAATTTATTTAAAAAATTCTGTTCTGATATTCCAGGAGAAAAGAATGTGTGTAACTTCAATCATTATATTAATCACCTTTGTTTATTTCTTGTAATACTCTTTGTCCTCAGAATTACATAACATTTCACATTATAGTTTTTTGGGTTTTTTTACACACTTTTGACATGCTCTTCTCTTATTCCTGTAACTCTTTTTATCCTCCTCAGAGTTCTATACTTGACCTCTTACTCTATTTATTTAATCACTTTTCTTAAGTGGGGTTGAGATGAAGTATTTCTGTCTTCAAATAATTCCTGAGAGGCTGTCTGAAAACCACTTGTCATTTGCTTTAGAACATGGACTATTTTTCTTGTATTTTTTTTTCTTTTTCTTATACAAAAAGTTACTCAATAACTAGAACATTGACAGCCTCCGATTTCATAGAACCAGGTTAGCCTTGAATTCATATTACTCATCAGTACTCATTGCATTTTCTAGGTAATGTGGATGGGGCTTGTCTTTCACACATGATGATACTGGAGAAGGGAAATATAGTCACAGATTAGGTATTCCACAAGTGTGGAATACAGTGAAGGAGAATTGTGCGTGTGTGTGCACACGTGCCTGTGTGTATAGCTAAATACGCTACAAATATTATACCTGTTCTCAATGGGAAGGGTGCAGTATGGTATGTCACAAATAAAGCCATGACTAATCTCCTTCCTGCTGGGAATATTTCTCCTGACTAGTGGCAAGCTCAGGTAGAAGGACTTACAGTTAGAAAGCTGACCTGTAAGCTGCATCATTGCAAAATCATGTTTTCTAAGACCTCTGGTCCTCACCTGAATATTGCTCTTTCACTTGCCCATTTATACTTCTTTGGTACCAGGCTAAGAAGCATGGCATATGGTTATCATCTTAAATGCCAATTCTCATTGTTTCACAGTAATTGCCCAAAATGCTACATAGAAAAGATTGTAGGGTTGAATATGCACTCTTCCAGAAAGAATACTATAATAACTTAGCAATATTAACCATGAATAACAGGAGGAATAAATGGAGAAGTGATTGCTACCTCCAACGGAAACTTTCACAGTATACCCTGTGTATTAGTCTGTTTTGTGTTGCTGTAACAGAATTACCTGAGACTGGGTAATTTATAAGGAAAAGAGGTTTATTTGGCTTATGATTCTGGGACAGCTGCATCTGGCATGGTTCTCAGGCTGCTTCTACTCATGGCGGAAAGTGGCAGGCTGCCGGTCAGTACAAGCAGACCACATGGTGAGAGGAAGCAAGAGAGAGAGAGAGAAGGTGCCAGGGTCTTTTTAAGCAACGAGCTCTCGTGGGAACTAATTGAGCGGGAACTAATTGAGTGAGAACTCACTCATTAATCCCCCGTCCCCCAGGGAGAGCATTAATCCATTCATGAGAGATCTGCCCCCATGACTCAATCAGTTTCCAACACTGCCACATTGGGGATCAAATTTCCAAATGGAGGGGACAACACATCCAAACTCCATCATCCTGAAACCTAGAAATGTATGGGTTTTGTCACACATTTATCAAACACTATTTCTCTTGAATCCTTCCAGTGAAAATTATGAATCTAAATCCAATCAAAAATATTTACTAGTAGTCTCTTAAACTTATGTATTTCATTTCCTAAAATGTTCGGTGTCAAAATCAACATGTTTATCAGAACACAAAACTGATCATTGTTTCTCTCTTTTTACTCAATCTACATTTGATATTTCCAGAGAGTGCTTAAGATTTATTTTCATTTTTTTTTTGTAATGACTGCTTTACTACAGTGACACAAACTTACAGAGTTTTTATTCACACTTCTATGTCATTTTCTGAAATTTATACCAGATCACTTAGATTAAAATATTGCTATTAGAATATTAAAATACATGACTGAGATAACGATGTACCTCACATAGTACTATATCTGAGTCTGGAAGTGATTGACACAAATTGCTTTTTATGAAAATTGACAGTGGATGCTTAACTTGAGTCACATGAGCATTCCAACACAACATTAAAAGTACATTATTTGCATATGAGTCAATGCAGATTTTCAAGTATATTAGAAAAGTTTTATTTCTGTGCCATTTGGAGTTTAACTTGCTGCTGAAAAACCAAGCTTTTATTTCAACATTAAAGCAAAAAGGCAGTTGTGTGACATTTTACCTCAAATTTTATAGATGATTTATTCAATTCAATTTGGTTGAAGGGCTTCTAAGAGAAGGTTGATAGATTTTAGGAAAAGGATAGAAAAAAGTAGACAATGATAAATGAAGACATGCTTCTATCTGTAATAACCTATAGTAACTCTCAATTATATTCCAGTGGAAGGCAGAAATAATACAGGTAATACACGCCTGATCATTCTAAGCATATTTTATTCAGCTTTTAAAAATTATTTTATTTTATTTTAACTTCTCAATATACATTGTAGTTGATTTTTGTGACCATTTACCTATTCAGCTTTAATATAGTCAAAATGATAACACACACACTGACATATACATCCCAATTTTCACCTTGAACTTATTAATACTACACTATATTAATCAAATGAAAAAAATGCTCTGGGGTTATTATAAATTATAAACAATTTTATACTTTATCTTAGAGATAAGAACTTTCTGTAAAATCACAATGATTTGACAGTTAAGATGTACACATACACGTGGATCTGGTGTACCAATACACAGAGAAGAATGTGTTTCCCTTTACTTATTCATCATGGAATCCCTTACCTGATTCCAGAAACCTTAGGTGACTTTCATTTTACAAGGCTTTCACTTTTTTCTACAACTCTTGAATTTAGATTAATTAATCTGCAGCTATTGAAAAAATTTATGAGGGTTTGCCTCAATACCTGTTAGTCATGTTATTTAGACTTGTTTCCTTAGTTAGACTAAAGTTTCTCAGGAGTGTATTAGTTGGCTGGATATAAATGGCTGCCAATCTTTATTTAGGTCTTCTAGAACATTTCAGATGAGATTGGTCACCATAAGTACTGGTTAAATTTATTTCAATTAATTTTTTAGTTAATCACTGTTAACCAAAGTAGAACAATTAGGTGTCATAAATATCTGGGAAAATATGCCTATTCTGAAAACTAAATGCTTGTTTGCACTGTCCAGGACCCTCCTTTCTTGAATTAAGGTACTTGGAAGACAAAATACAGAACTGTTTGATACACATTTATTCTATAGGAAAATATTCTTATATGATATTTTTTTCCTGTTGGGTCTTTTATTATTGTAAGAATTAGCCAGCAGTACAGAATTGAATACTTTTTATGCAGATTGATATATAATCTCACCATTACTACCTTGACAAATGACCATATCTTTTTAATATCTACAATCCAAGTCATTCAACCCTGTTGTATGAGAATTCTTCAATTTAGCATATCCTTTCTTCATTTCGCATGTTTTCTTTAGAAGCTGTAATCCTCAATTTTCACATTACTTTTGTGGCAGGAGAGGTTAATAAGATTTATCTAAATTCTCTCATTTTATTTTTTCTCCATGTTCAGATATTTCTAGAAACATATGCATTAGGGCTATTGCCTGTTATTTTCCAGTGCACTTTAAACAAGAAGATTTAGTTTGCATCAGAGAAACTTAAATGGGACATTAAGAAATTTTCAAAAGTTCAGAGATGGAATTGTGCTATACAGACAAGTTTTGAAATCTTTTTTGATCTTATATGGAAATAGATGTGACTAAGGTAAATTTTATCTATTGATGGTTGCAAAAATACAAATTATTTCTCTTAAAAATGATAACAGTGATATCCTAAGATTTATTAGATGGAGAGATTGATACTTAAAATTTTATTTGGCCAGTCACTTTCTACAGTAGAAAATAATATTTTTTCTCTTGAAAAAGAAAGAGGACAAATATTTATGCTTTAAGATTATAACAACAATTAAAACCCTTAATGATCAAACCTGCTAATTTTTAATAATTTTAATGTAGTGTGCTACTTTTTGTTTTACTTTAAAAAATATTAATAAATGCATAAAAACTTTATCTCAGTATTTTGGCATATAAAAACTTATTTTCTCAACTACATGCCTAAATACTGTTGAGGGGACCTCAAAAAGTTCATGAAAAATGGAATTAAAAGAAAAAAAATAATATAAACTTTATTTCTCAGCATAAACCTCATCAAGTGCAAGTCACCTTCGTAAGTGAGGATACCAGCCATTTACTTAGTCCATCCCTAAAGAACCGAGGGTCCTGGGAATTCAGCCATGTCAGTGCAGTCTTTTCTACATTATTAAATGAAGAAAAATGGGTTCCCTTTAAACGTATTTTAATATTAGGAAACAAAGAAGTCAGAAGAAGACAAATCAGGACTTTAAGGTGGATGCCTAATAATTTATCAATAGCAACTCTTGCAAATTTGCCCTTGTTTGATGAGAGTAATGAGCAAGAATGTTGTTGAAATGGAGAAGGACTCTCTGGGTAAGCTTTCCCAGGTGTTTTTCTGCTAACTCTTCCCGAACACTCTCATAATAAGCAGACATTATCATTCTTTGGCCCTTCAGAAAGTCAACAAGTGAAATACCTTGAGCATCCCCCCAAAACTGTTGCCATGACCTTTGCTTTTGATCAGTCCACTTATCCTTTGACAGGACCACTTCTGCCTCTTAGTAGCCATGCTTTGATTGTGCTTTGTCTTCAAGATTATATTTGTAAAGCCATGTTTTAGTTCCTGTTACAACTTTTTTGAAGAAATGTTTCAGAATCTTGATCCCGCTTGTTTAAAATTTCTGTTGAAAACCCCTCTTGTTTGCAGTTGCTCTGGGTGCAACAGTTTTGACATCTATTGAATGGAAAGTTTGCTCAACTTTAATTTTTCAATCAGAATTGTGTAAGCTGAGCCAGTGGAGATGTCTATGGTGTTGGCTATCATTTCTGCTCTTAATTGTTGGTCCTCTTCACTTAGGGCAAACAAAAAGAGTCATTTTTTACTTGCAAATTATGTGGATGGTCTGCTGCTATGGTCTTCACCTTTAACATTGTCTCCTCCCTTCTTAAGATAAGTCATCTATTTGTAAACTCATTTATTTGGGGCATTGTCCCCATAAACCTTTCATAAACATTAATGATTTTACCATTCTTCCACTTAAGCTTCATCATAAATTTGATATTTGTTCTTGCTTCAATTTTAGCAAAATTTATGTTGCTCTGATAGGGGTTTTTATCAAACTGATGCCTTATCCTTCTTAGTGCCTCAAACTAGATCCTGTTTAAACATGTCACAATAAGCTAGTAAGATTTTATTTTGATGCAAAACAATTTTGGAATCTATGCATAGTTTTTTTCTTAATAAACATTTGAAGATCCCTCATATTTTATTGCTTGAACTTCCACAAGTAATTCACAAGCTTCCCCCTTTATATGCATAACTAATATACTTTCACATTTCCATTTAAAGAGATATTTTCAGGCATACTTTATCATATTTTGAAATTGAGTATCCAAAAATAAATATTTATTGCTACCTCATCTATTTTTAATTTTTTCTCATTTAAAATGTGCCATTGTGACTTACAGATATTTTGTGGTCCTTATAGATGGTGATTTGATGTTTGCAGATAATAAAGAATCAAGCAGAAAATTTAGAATCAATATTCAGTAATGTCCAGACAGATCTGTTAAGATGGCTGAAGTGATTTTTGATAATATCTGTGTAATATATACATTGTGTCTCTCTCTCTCACACACACTCACACATATACACACTCTCTCTGAGCTATCTTCTGCCACATTTTCCTTATTGTCACTTTTTTTCTTTTAGTGAATCTAATAGTTATAAATGACACAACATACACTCAAGAAAAAAAACTATCACATATTAGTGAAATAATGACATAATTTGTCAGTTTTAGGACAAAAATTAAACATTTTCGTGTGTGAAAATATGGAAAAAAATGAGATAGAGTCAAAGTTTACTTAAATCAATTGAATGTTGTCTGGCAAATCACTTAGTGGTGGTAATGGTTTTGCCAAAATACATAAGACAAGTACTTTCAGTTTTCCTGTACAGTATATCAAGAATTAGTTTACAACAGTAGCTTAAAAATAGTAGCTAAGGACATTATAGTATATTGTAGAGAAAATTTCCAGTACTTTATACCGTCTAGTATAGTATATTATAACATAATTTTAGATTCCTTTATATTTAAAAGGTTTTTGAATTATATTATCCATCTTATTTGAATCTATTGATAATCTTTTAAAGTTATGGGATTTTTCAAATATACACAAAAGTAGTAAATAAATTTTAATAAACCTTCAAATAACTGTTATCAAAATGTTAGAATTATCAATATTTTGTTAGTCTTGCATTTCTAGTCTTTAATTTTCTTCTTTACTTTTACTTTTTTAATTTAAATATATAATTTTAAAATATAAATTAGTTTAAGTTGTACCTGTATGAACAATTAAGTTACATGTAATTCATTATAGAGCAGTTATATCAGTTCTTCACATTTTTAGAAATATTCTGAATACATGATTTGTTGATGAAAATAATAAACACAATTTTTTCAATAATTCAAATCAATTTTTAAACCTATGTTTAATGTGGACAAGTATTTCCTTAGCATTTGGTTAAATGCCAATGTCATAATGATACAACAGTGTTAGGCAAATTCTCCAACTAATTCAATTAAAAGACAAAATAGCTTTTACTATATTGCAGTTAAACTTACAAAAAAAAAAAAAGAAATTAACTTGAAATAAATGAACCATTCTCTAGAAAAAAATGATTTTATTTATTTCTTTTGCCTAATAAGGTTTGCATAATTGTGGAAGTAAGCTGATGAATAGCAAAGTCATAGTTAATGAATTTTGCCATATTAGAAATGAAAATTGCAAGGGAAAGAATGCCCATTTTCCATTCCCTTGACAGCATCACACGGAGGGGTATCTTTTACTCTAGAGTTAGAAGTTTCTTCTTTGAAGTATTTCAACATTCTGCCAAGCCTTTTCCTATATTTTCAAAGTACATGCAATTCTTTATTCTACAGTGTCCTTTAGCTGTTTTGTAATAAACATAATAACTTGAATTTATACAGTGCCTTTCAGGCACAGACCCCATAGCATGCCATAGATATTCATTAAGTTTCATGGGCCATATAGTGATATTTACTGTCTGACTCAAAAGAACTACCACTATCTTTAAACACTAGAGACTCCTACGAGATCAAAGCCCTTAGCTCTAGTATTAAGATTTTATTTGGTTTCAACTGACAGACAGCTGACCTAACAACATGGAACAAAACAGAATTTGTGTTTTTGCTTTCTAAATTCAGATTAATGATATCAGGAGCTCAGATTTTCACATAGGGTGCTATTTGTCTTTTTTTTTTTTCTTTTTTAGTACTATTGCTAGATTCGAATTATAAACCTTATGTTTTATACAGCTTTTTGATACAAAGAAATTAATCATAGTTTACTTCAGAGTTAATAAAAATATTTCTTACTATTTTGTACTATAAAGGATAAGTAAATATAAAATATATTTTGCCAAATATAAATTACCTTATTTTGATAATTTTATAATGTTACAGGTAAACTGCAATTTCTTTTTGACATAATCATTTATGCATATGTCAGCACAGAATTTGTAATTTTATGGAATTACATAGAAAACCTGTATTTTCTATGCTTCAGTATATTTGAGCAAGAGAAAATATGCTTTAAAATACAGTTGTGAAGTTGGGAAAACCCTAATTCAGCCTCATTTGTGAAATAACTTTCTTGATGGTTTGGGTGCATGGTCATAGGTTGTTTATTTCCCCTAAGATGTTCTTTTAAATACACAAAACAAAAATGATTTTTATGAAGATATGACTATTCGAAAGTCTTAAATGATATGCCATCTTTCAAGCCAAAGTTGGTTGGTTCCATGGTGGGAACTGCATATCATTTCACCTTTCATATTCTTCCCTTCAATAAACCTAATTTTGCAACAAATAATAGTAGCTACAATTCAGGAAACAATGTGTCTGGGATTTTGCTAAAAGGTTTATGTATTCTATTATTTAATTTTTAAAAAACATTTTTAAAGACTTTTTCTTTTATAAAACAGTTTTATGTTCACTGCAATATTTAGACAAAGGTATAGAGATTTTCTATATGTCCTCTGCCCCCACACATGCATAGTCTCCCCACTATTAACATACCCCACCAGAGTGGACATTTCTTACAATGATTAACTTATGTTGATACATCATAATCACCTTATGTCCACAGTTTACATAGGGTTCATTTTTGGTTTTCTTTTTTTCTCTACAGATTTAAACAAATGTACAATGACATGTATACACCATTATAGTATCATATAGAGTGTTTTCACTGCACTGAAAATCCTCTGTGATCTACCTATTCACCCCCCACCCTGACCCCCACATAACCCCTAGCAACCATCTATCTTTTTAGTCTTTTTAGTTTTGTCTTTCTCAGAATGTCATACAGTTGCAATCATACAGTATATAGGGTTTTCAGATTGGTGTCTTTCCTTTAGCATATGCATTTTATTCTTCCATATCTTTTCATGGTTTGATAGCTCATTCCTTTTTAGCATGTAATAAAGCTCTATCGTCTGTATAGACCACAGTTTATCCATTCACTACTGAAGGACATCTTTTTGCTTCCCAGTTTTGGCACTTATAAATAAAACTATTATAAATGTTCATGTGCAGGTTTTTGTTTCAGCATAAGTTTTCAAATCATTTGGAGCACAACTGCTGGATTTTATGGTAAGAGTATATTTAGTTTAGGGAGAAACCGCCAAGTTGTTTTTGAAAGTGGCTGTATCATTTTGCATTCCCATCAGCAAAGAATGAGAATTCCTGTTGCTCCACATACTTGTCAGCATTTGGTGTTGTCAGTGTTCCAGATTTTGGCCATTCTAATAGTTGCTTAGTGCTAACTCATTGCTGTTAATTTGCATTTCCATGATGACACATGATGTTGAGCATATTTTTATATGCTTATTTGCCATCCGTACCTCTTCTTTGGTGAGGTGTTTGTTAAGGTCTTGTGCCCACTATTTAATTCGGTTCTTTGCTTTATAATTGTTGGGTTTTAAGTTTGCTTGTATATTTTTGATAACAGTTCTTTATCAGATGTGTTTTTTTTGTAGAAATTTTCTCCCAGTCTGTGGCTTGTCATATCATGCTCTTGACATTGTCTTTTACAGAGCAGAATTTTTAAAATTTTAATGAAATCCATCTTATCAATTTCTTTTCATGGCTATGACTTTGGTGTTGTATCTAAACAGTCATTGTCATATCTGAGGTCAGATGGGTTTTCTCCTATGATCTCTTCTATGAGTTTTATAGTGTTGCATTTAACATTTAGGTCTATGATCTATTTTAGTTAATTTCTGTGAAGGATGTAAATTCTCTCTCTCTCTCTCTCTCTCACTCGTGTGTGTGTGTGTGTGTGTGTGTGTATTTAACATGTGGATGTCCAACTATTCCAGCACCATTTGTTGAAAAGACTTTTTTTCTCCCTTATATTGCTGTTCCTCCTTTTCAAAGAGCAGTTGACTACATTTATGTTGGTCTGTTTCAGATATTTCTATTCTGTTCTGTTGATCTTTTTGTTTATTCTTTTACTGCTACTCCGAAGTTATCTTGCTTACTGTTACATTAGAGAAAGTCTTGTCATCGGGTAGTGCCAGTCCTTTAACTTTGTTCATATTTTTCAATATTGCATTGGCTATTCTGGGTCCTTTACCTCTCCATATGAACTTTAGAATCAGATCGTTAGTATCTACAAAATAGCTTGCTGTGATTTTGATTGGGATTACATTGGATCTATAGATCAAATTGGAAAGACTGACATCTTGACAATATTGAGTCTTTTTACCCACTAAAACCAAATAGCATTCCATTTATTTAGTTTGTTGATCTTGTTCATCAGAGTTTTATAGTTTTCCTCATATAAATCTTATACATATTTTATTAGTATTTCCTTTTGGAGGGTGCTAATATAAGTGATGTTGTGTTTTAACTTCACATTTTACTTGTTCATTGATGGTATATAGAAAAGTGGTTGACTTTGCATATTAACCTCATATCCTGCAACCTTACTGTGGTCACTTATTAGTTACAGGAGATTTGGGGATATTCTACATAGGCAATCATGTCATCTTCAAACTAAGACAATTTCATTTTTATTTTATCCTTTCCAATCTGTATGCCATTTATTTCCTTTTATTTTCTTATTATATTAGCAAGGACATTTGTATGATGGTAGAAGTGGTGAGAGGGGATATCCTTACCTAATACCTCACTTTAGTGAGAAAGCTTTAAGTTTCTTAACATTTAGTATGATTTTCAGCTGTGGGATTTTAGCAGATAATCTTTATGGAGTTAAGAAAGTTACCCTCTATTACTAGTTTACTGAAAATTTTTATCATGAGTGTGTGTTAGATTTTGTTAAATCTATTGGTATAATCACGTATTTTCTCTTTTCGCCTGTTGATGAGATAAATTGGCTTTGTTCATTTTTGAATGTTAAATCAGATTTTCATAGCTGGAATAAAAAATCCCTCTTGGTCATAGTACATAATTGTTTTTATATATTGTTGAATTTCATTTGTTAACATTTTGTTGAGGATTTCTACATCTGTGTTTATAAGATGTGTTTATAAGATGTATTGTCCTATAGGTTTCTTGTCTGCTAATATCTTTGTCTGGTTTTGTTATTAGGGTAATTCTGGCTTTATAGAATTAGTTAGGAAGTATTCACTATGTTTCTATCTTCTGAAAGAGATTGTAGAGAATTGATATAATTTCTTCTTTAAATGTTTGTTAGATTTATCAGTCAACCTATCTGGGCCTGGTGCTTTCTGTTTTAAAGTTTATTAATTATGATATCAACTTCTTTAATGGACAGAGGCCTTATTCAGATTCCCTTTTCTTCTTATTCGTTTTGGCAGATTGTGTCTTTCAAAAAAATTGGTCCATTTCATCTAGGTTATCAAATTTATGGGCAAGGAGCTGTTCATAGCATTCCTTTATTTTCTTTTTAATGGCCAAGAGATCTGTAGGGATGCCCCTCTATTATTTTTGATACTAGTAATTTGTGTCTTCTCTCTTCTTTGCATAGTATGCTTTGCTAGAAGCTTATTGACTTTATTGGTTCTTTCAAGTACCCAGCTTTTTTATTTTTGAATTTTCTCTATTGATTTTCTGTTTTCAGTTGCATTGCTCTAATCCTTGTTATTTCTTTTCTCCTGCTTACTTTGAATTTCATTTGCTATTTCTTTCTAATTTCCTAAGGTAAAAACTTAAATGATTGATTTTACATTATCCATCCTTCCTAATGTATGCATTCAATGATCTAAATTTTCCTCTAAACACTGCATTTGCTGCATTCTGCAAATTTGAGTAAATTATGTTTTCATTTTTATTTAATTAAAATTGTTTTTATATTTTACTTGGGATTTCTTGTTTGATACATGCATTCTTTAAAAGCGTAATTTAATCACCATGTATTTTGGGTTTTCCCCATTATCTTTCTGTTATTTTTATTGATTTTTATTTCCATAGTGGTCTAAGAACAGACATTGCATGGCTTCTATTCTTCACAATTTGTTATGTTATGTTATATGGCCCAGAATATGGCCTTTGTGAATGTTTCTTGAGCTTGGAAAGAATGTATACTCTGCTGTTGTTGGATAAAGTATTTTAAAGATGTCAATTATATCCAGTTGATTGACAGTGTTTGTAGAGCTATGGCTGGGTCTGGAGCTCACAGACCCCCCCAACCCATTGTCCAGACTGAGTCAATAACCCTTCACACACAGGTCTACAAGCTAGGTAACTGGAAAAAAAGGTACTTGGAGCCTTGGTTGAAGAAGGAATAGTCTTTATTCAGCACACACACATCTAAGAGTTAGATAGCCCAAAGAGAAACTCAGAAACTCAGCTGCTACCAGCAGAGTCCAAAGAAAAACTGAGCAGCTCCCAACAAAGTAAGCATGCTCTATTTTTAGATGTGAGCTCTGCCATCCAGCCTCTGCTTCACAAACTCCAGAACACACAATAGCAACAAGCTAAATAGATACATTGGTGCACATGCACACTAACTCCACCCACACACAACTTGTTTACAAGGAATGTGCTACATTATCCCCAACC
Organism: Galeopterus variegatus; assembly: GCF_000696425.1. NCBI lineage: Eukaryota > Metazoa > Chordata > Mammalia > Dermoptera > Cynocephalidae > Galeopterus > Galeopterus variegatus. Next base: position 71,577 of record NW_007733682.1, on the reverse strand, counting down.
AGGCCTGAGGTGAGGGGACCTGACTGAACTATTCTATTTTCCTCACAGTGTTGTTCAGTTCAACGACGTCCTTACTAATTTTCTGCTTGATAGATCTTTTTATTCCTGATAGAGTGGTGTTGAAGTCTCCAGCTGCTATAGTGGGTTCATCTATTTATTCTTAAAATTATATTATTTTTTATGTGGTGTTGTTTGATGCTCAGTTTTAGGCACAAAAACAATAAGGATTGTTATGTCTCTTGAAAAAATAACACAATTATCATTGTGTAATGACCTTCTTTATCCTGGATTACTTATTTGTTTTTAATTTAGCTCTGTTTGAAATTAATATAGTTATTTTTGCTTTCTTTTGAAAATATTAGTATTGTATATATTTTTTCCATCCATTTACTTTTAATTTACAAGGGTACATGAAAAAGTTCATGGAAAAATGTAATTAAAAGATAATATGAATCTGTGTACTTTTTGAAGACTCCTCGTATATGTGTCTTTATATTTAAAATGGTTTTCTTGTAGATAACACATGATTTGGTCTTGTTTTTTGATATGCTCTTACAATCTCTGTCTTTTAATTATGCATTTAGATGATTGGCATTCAAAGTGAGTATTGCTATATTTGGATTAATATCTGCTATACATTACTGATTTCCATTTGTTATCCATGTTCTTAATTTTGTCTTCCACTGCTCTTCTGCCTTTTGTGGTTTTAATTGAGCATTTTATATGATCCCATTTTCTCTGCTTTCATAATATAATAGATTTGTTTATTTGTTTGTTTATTTATTTATTTACTTTTTTTTAGTGATTGCTCTAAATTTTGCAATATACATTTACAACTAATCCAAGTCCACTTTTGAATAACTTTATACAATGGCACAGGTACTGTGAGGACCTTATAATAACAAATTAATCCTAATTTCTTCCTTCTGTTCTTTGTATCATTATGGTCATCCATTTAACATATATAAGCCTACTTGAGCACATATATACATACATGAGATGTATATATAAGCATATGTAATTAAATACCTTGCTGCTATTATCATTTTAAACAAACTGTTATCTGTTAGATCAATTAATAAGAAAATAAAAAGTTTTATTTGCCTTCCTTTATTCATTCATGAATGCTGTTTCTTATTTATATGTAGATCCAAGATTCTGACCTATATTATTTTCCTTCTCTTGGAAAAACATTTTTTTTAAACATTTCTTGCAAGGCAGGTCTATTGGCAACAAATTTCCTCAATGTTTTAAAATTTTGGTCTGAGAAATTTTTTATTCTTCACTTTTGAAGGATAATTTCACAGAGTATAGAGTTTTAGTTTGGTGATTTGTTTCTCTTAACACTTTAAAGATTTTGCTTTACTCTCTTCTTGTTTGGATGGTTTCTGAGAACAATTCAGATGTAATCGTTATCTTTGTTCCTCTATAGGTTAGATAACCCCCCCTTCCCAACTCCTGGCTCCTTTCAGAATTTTTTCTTTATTTTTGATTTTTCAGAGTTTGAAAATGATATGCCTATGTGCAGTTATTTTGCCATTTATCCTGCTTGGGGTGCTCTAGATGTGGTTAGTGTCCAACACTAATTTTTAAAAAATTCTTCGTCACTATTGTTTCGACTGTTTCTGGTGTTTCCTCCTTTTTTTTCTTCCCCTTCTTAATTCTCATTACATGTTTGTTACATCTTTTTTAGTTGTCCCACAGTCCTCAGATATTCTGTTTCTTTCTTTCTTTCTTTTCAGTCTTTTTTCTCTTTTCATTTCACTTTTGGAGATTTCAACTGAGATTTTTCTCAAGCTCAGAGATTCTTCCCTCAACCATATTCTGTCTATTAATAAGAGCATCAAACGCATTCTTACTTTCTACTACAGTGCTTTAAATTTTTGGCATTTCCTTTTTTAAAAATTAGAATCTCCATCTTTCTATTTACAGCCCCCATCTATTCTTGCATACTGTCTACTTTACCCATTAGAGTCCTTAGCATATCAATCATAGTTGTTTTAAATCCCTGGTCTGATAATTCCAAGATCCTTGCCCTGTCTGTTTCTGATACTCACTGTTTCTTCAAATTGTGTTTTTTGTTTGTTTTACATTTTGGTATTTTTTGTATTTTTTTTTCTTGGTAGCTGGAGATAGTGTGCCAAGTAAAAGGCACTGTTTAGTGTAAACAGGCCTTTAGTAATGTGGTAGTAAGATGTGGGGAGAGGGGAAGTGTTCTGTAGTCTTATGAATAGGTCCCAGATTTTAGTGAGCCAATGCCTCTCTACTGTGAACTTCACAAATGTTTCTCAGGTTTTTTTTTTTTCTCACCCCCTTATGTGGGAGGGAATAACTAGAGTGAGCTGGAGTTGAGTATTTCTCTTCTCCACATTAAAGTTTAGCAGGGACTGTAGTGAGGTTTTTCCTTTTCCTAAGTAAATTAGTCTCATATAAAACCCCAGCAGACAGTGCTCTGGCTAACTAGGTTTTCCTGAGGGCAGACCTTGTTAAGAAGAACAGAATGTTCCAGTATCTTTCAAAATGGTTCCTTTGTCCCTACCACTGCTGGAAGCATGAGGGAATTTTCTTAATTTACTGTGAGAACCTGGTCAAGCTCCTGGAATTAAATCTCACAAAATTGTGGGGACCTGCCTATGACTGGGTCTCTCTAGAGTTTTTAACTCTCAAAGCTATCCACACTGACCCTCCAGAAATTCTACAGTTATAGTTCAGGTTTTCCCCTGTCAATTACTCCTGTGGTGGTTTTCTGCTCATATGTCTCTGAGCTGGTAACCCACGACTTCCTGTATTTACCTCTCTGTCTCTTCAATCATGGGGGTTGTGGTTTGCCCGGTGTCCTTACCTCTCCTATGTGTCATAGAAGGATTGGTGATTTTTCAGTCTGTTCAGCTTTCTACTTCTCGTTAGGATGAAGTGGCAACTTAAAAGCTCCTTAGAAATGGAACTAGAGTCCTCAAATTTAAGTAGTAAGTTTATATTATTTTCTATGCATATTTTTTTCTTTTCCTGTTTTCTTGATAAATTTGTATAAAATTAGCATTATTTTTGCTTCAAATAATTTGTAGAATATTCAGCTAATATCATCTGAGTTTGGAGTTTTCTTTGTGTAAAGAAATTTAATTATTGGATTCAGTGTTTTAATAGATAAAAAAATGTCAGATTTCATTAGACTTCATCTATCACTTTTGAATGGTGTAGTTTTTAGGGATATGTCTGTTTCACTTAATTTAAATAGAGTTTTTTCTCCTAATATTGTGCTCTTAAAGGCTTTTTTCTTTTTGAATAGACAGTTGACCCTGATATCTAATTACTGCCCAAAAGAAGACTCAAAGTCCAAGTGTTACATGTCAAATCATCAATTTGCATAGAAGTACACTGGCATTCACTTGGTTAAGGTCAAAGACCCTGTATAAAATAAAATAACTTATTTAGTCACTTGCAATTTTGAAACTAGTCTATATTCACAGGGAATTATAGTTGCTTGACACATATTTTTTGAGTGTTTTATTGAATTATTATTATTATTATTTTTTTGTCTTTTTCCGTGTCCGGCAACAGGTCGCAACCCTCAGTGTCGCCCCCGCACCGGACCGGGACCGGCAACGGGACCGCAACCCTCGGTGCTGCTCCCACGCCTCGCTCAGCCAGTGAGCGGGAACCGGTCTGTATGTGGGATCCGAACCCTCGGGCGGGAGCGCCGCCGCGCTTCCCAAGCGGCGCACTATCCAGTGCGCCACCGGGCCGGCCCTTTATTGAATTATTTTATGTGCCTATGACCATTTAATTGTGCTTTCTTTAAAATATTCCCAGTATAGGGGCTGGCCCGGTGGCGCACTGCTACAGTGCACCGCTTGGGAGCGTGGCTGCGCTCCCGCCGAGGGTTCGGATCCAACATACAGACCGGTTCCCGCTCACTGGCTGAGCGAGGTGCGGGCGCAGCACCGAGGGTTGCGATCCCGTTGCCGGTCCTGGTCCGGTACGGGCGCGACACTGAGGGTTGCGATCCATTGCCGGACACGAAAAAAAAAAAAAAAAGATAAAATATTCCCAGTATGAAAGCTACGCTCTAGAAACCAAACCTTTTAGAATTTGAGCTCCCATTCTTCAATTAACTGAAATTAATACAATTTTTTTTCTTTTTAGACTAGCCTCGAAGTAATATCTTTATCTATCTGCATGTGTCAGTTGTTGGAATGGGTCAAGAGAGGAGTGATCTTTTATTCATAAATGTGCCTTTGCTAGATATAGCTTTTTTGAGAAAATGTATGTTTTATCCTTTGTTCTCCTGGGTTGGAAAGAACATGGTTTTATTTTTTTTCCATTTGTTTCTATTCAATGAACTAATTTTATTGAGGTATAGTTTACATAAAGTTAAATTCATAGATTGCAAATGCTGACTTCAATGACTTTTGTGTAATGCATGCACCCATATAACCATTATCCCAAGATACGGGAATAGTTTTATTACCCAAGAAATTTCCCCAATACATCTTTTCTTTCAATTCCTTGAACCACTGTTCTGATTTTAATCACTTTAGATCAGTTTTGGCTTTTTTTGAACTATGTATAAGTGGAATCAAACATTAAACACTCTTACGTAATAGTGTTTGGCTTCTTTTGTTGAAAAACCATGTTAAAATTTATCCATTTTGTTGTTAGTATTCTATTTTATGTTTTTTCCACAATTTCTTTACCCAATCTTTTAATGACAGAAACTTTTAATTACTATAAATAAAGTTGTTATGAAAACTTTTTGTCAAACATATTTGTGAATATATGTCTTGATTTATCACGGGTAAACACCTAAATATGGAATTGCTGGGTCCAAAGTTCAATGTACATTGATTTTTATAAGAAATTACCAAATAATTTTTCAAAGTAGTTGTGTCAGAGTTCTAGTTGCTCCACATTGTAACCAGTATTTGGTATTGTCAGCCTTTCTAATTTAACTATTTGGGAAGTGATGAGGGAGGATCCCATTGAGCTTTTATTTTGAATTTTTGTAATAAATAAAGATAACGGGAAATTAACTTTTTGTTGCCTATAAATCCATATAATGTTGGCATTTTTTTGTTTGTTTGTTTTTATTGGTTATACTATAACTTCTTGCTCTTTCCTTAATCAATCTCACCAGAGAGTATTTTTCTGTTAATTTTATAATTATTCAAAAAATAACTTTGAGACTAGTTGAGTCCTTATATTACATATTGTTTCTACTTTATTATTTATTTTTTTAATTGGTTATGAATATTCATGAGATACAAAGCTGGTTGTCACCCTTGTGCTCAAGATGTAAAGGCCAGATCCATACTGGCAGCATGCCCATTACCACAAATTGTGATTGTACCCTGTGTCTCCCACCCAATTATCTCCAACCTCCCTCCCCCTCCCCCTTCACCCACTCCACTTTGTATCCTTAGGTATGTTCTCTCCCTCTGCAAGTCCAACACACCACTGTAGTCTTTCTTTCCTTCCCTCTTTCTCTTAGCTCCCACTTATGAGTGAGTACATGTGGTATTTATCCCTCTGTGCTTTGCTATTTCACTCAACATAAGTTTCTCCAAGCTCATCCATGTTATTGCAAATGGGAGTATTTCATTCATTTTATGGAAGAGTGGTATTCCATGGTGTTTATATACTACATTTTCCTTATCTAATCATCCATTGATGGACATTTGGGTTGGTTCCAGATCTTGGCTGTTGTAAACAGAGCTGCAATGAACATAAGAGTTCAGGTATTCCTTTGACATGATGATTTCCATTCCTCTGGGTATGTACCCAGTAGTGGGATTGCTAGATCGTATGGAAGATCTATCTGTAGTTGTTTGAGAAACCTCCATACTGTTTTCCATAGTGGTTGTACTGATTTACAGTCCCTTGAACAGTGCAGGAGCGTTCCCTTTTCTCCACACCTTCACCAGCATTTGTTATTCACCATCTTTTTGATTATAGCCAGTCTAACTGGGGTGAGGTGATATTTCAATGTGGTTTTAATTCGCATTTCCCTGATGACTAGTGATGTTGAGCATTTTTTTCATGTACCTGTTGGCCATTTGTATGTCTTCCTTTGAAAAAATCTCTATTCAGTTCCTTTCCTCATTTTTTAGTAGGGTTATTTGGTTTTTTTACTGTGTAATTGCTTGAGTTCCTTACATATTATGGGTATTAATCCCTTGTCAGGTGCATAATTAGCAAAAATTTTCTCCTACTCTGTAGGTTGATTTTTCACTCTGTTGATTGTTTCTTTTTCTGTGCAGAAGCTTTTAAGTTTGATATAGTCCCATTTGTTTGATTTTTTCTTTTGTTGCTTGGGCTTTCAGGCTCAAGTTCATAAAGTCTGTACCTAGACCTAGTTTCTGAAGTGTTTCACCTATGTTTTCTCTTAGTCATTTTATAGTTTCAGGTCTTATACTTAAGTCTTTAATCCATTTTGAGTTGATTTTAGTATATTGTGAGAGGTGCATATCTAGTTTCATTCTTCTGCATATAAGATATCCAATTTTGCCAGCACCACTTGTTGAAGAGGTAGTCATTTTCCTAATGTAGATTTTTGTCACCTTTGTCCAATATCAGGTGGCTGTAAGCCTGAGAGGTGATTTCTGGGTTCTCAATTCTGCTCCTCTGGTATGACTGTCTATTTTTATTCCAGTACTATGCTGTTTTGGATACTATAGCTTTGTAGTATAATTTGAAGTCAGGTAGTGTTATGCCTCCAGCTTTATTTATTTATTTACTTATTTATTTATTTTTGCTCAGCATTGCTTTAGCAATTCAGGGTCTTTGGTTGTTCTATATGGATGTTAAGATCATTTTTTCCATTTCTGTGAAGAATATCATTGGTATTTTGATGGGGATTGCAATGAATCTGTAGATCACTTTGGGTACTATAGACATTTTCACAGTGTTAATTCTTCCAATCCAAGAGCATGGAATATCTTTCCATCTTTTTGTATCTTCTTTAATTTCTTTCAGTAGAGGTTTGTAGTTCTCATTGTAGAGATCTTTCACCTCCTTGGTAAAATTAATCCCTAGGTATTTTTTCATGAATATTGTAACTTGACTACTTCTTATTTCTTCTTTCTTAAATTTTATTTGGTTTTCTTAATCTAGTGTATTAGGATAAATTCTTAGTTTTGCTGTTTGTTATTTTATTTTTGTATTTCTCTATAAATTCATTTAAGACTACATATTTTCCTCTAAGTACATATTGCTTTGTATTCCACATATTTGGGTTTATTATCATTTTGCTTTATGTTAGTTAAAAACATTTTCTATTTTTCATTGTAATTTCTTCATTAATACACAGGATTTTTAGAATTGTGTTTCCTACTTTGAAACATATAGGGAATTTTTGGTACCTTTTTTTTATCCTGGGATTGTTTTCCTTTTCCTCTAAGAAAAAATATATTCTTTCATGTGTCTTCTCTTAACAAACTATCTTAATCTTGTTTTTTTTTAATTTGAAAATATCTTTATATCAACTTAATTCTTTAAGTATATTTTTAACTGGATATATTGGATATAAAGTTATAGGTTCATAGGGTTTTCTTTTTTTTTTTCTTCACCTTAAACTCAAGAAATATTAATCCATTTTTTTCTGGCTTCCATTGTTTCCATTGGGAAGTCAACTTCAAATCATGCTATTATTCTTTGAAGACAATCTGTTATTTTACTTTGATGCATTTAATGTCTTTACTTTTTATTTCTTTCATATTGTGCTAAGTATATATTATAAAATTTTGTGTAAATTAGACATGCATGACAGTTTAATATAGTGATAAGAGCTCAGGCTTCTCCTCTATAAATATGAAAATGGACAGGTAGTATATAAAAATACCATAGAATTTTCCCTGTTTTATTTTCCCCCCAGAAACAACAATTTTACTAAATTTTTTAACACGTCATAAAAAAGATATGTTTAGTCTTCAAATATTGTTGTAATCTGAATATAAAACAGCAATTAAATCAGAATTGTTAGACTAGAAGATTCTTAAAGTCAAGGTTTATGTTTTGCTTTTTATATACTGAATTCAACAGTGCTCCACATATATTAGGCATACAGTATGTTGTTTAATCCATTTATAAATGAAAAGATATCATTGTGTATGTGAGCTGAACAATTGGATTTTCCTTACGTAAGAGGAGTATACAAATACATCATCAGAAGTGTGCAAAGAGTGGTTAATGTTTTTGTGTAATGTATCACAATGAATCTCCACATTACTTTATAGCTTTGAAATGAATTTGATGATGTGAGCATTTGGAGGAAATTTGTGTTGTTTACTTTGTATTTAAATTAAAATGACTAACTGTACCTTTTTTATTAAGAATTTAATTAATATGACATATATCCTTAGATTTAGTAGAACAGAGTTGGAAATTAGAAAATATGTTAGAAGTTAGAGAGTATAAAACGGTGAGAATGACAACACTTTCCAGATCTGTTATTGCTTTATTTATAATTTCTTATCAACAAAAGAGTTCTGCCTTAATCTCAAGGAGTAAATAAAGGTGGTCATCTTTAATAAACTGTTTTAAGTTTGGGGACTTTTTGTGCCTTCTTTTCACAAACTTAATAGAATATCTGGTCTTTGCAAAGCCAGGTCTGACTCTGGCTACATGGTAGCAATCATTTAATCATTGCCTTTTATTATCTTTAATTTTATCTAATTTGCTTCATCCATTTTATAACATCAAACAACTTTTGACATTTTTTTTTTTTTTTTAAAGATGACCGGTAAGGGGATCTTAACCCTTGGCTTGGTGTTGTCAGCACCACGCTCAGCCAGTGAGCCAACTGGCTATCCCTATATAGGATCCGAACCCGTGGCCTTGGTGTTATCAGCACCACACTCTCCTGAGTGAGCCATGGGCCAACCCTGGAACTTTTGACATTTTAAAAATTAATAATTAGTAATTGAATTGTGGAGACAAGATGAAGAACATGTTGTCTCATTCAATTTTGTATTCAGCATATTTTTAATAAAAACCAACTCAATTGCAGATACTACTCTAAATGATGTAAAATTGGGGTTGGAAGGATGACACAAGTTCAATGAAACATGAAGTCAATCTGTAAGTCCTATAATAATCACTTTTCCTGGTTTTAAATGGGCTCAGGGGCCTTACTATCAGCCAATAGATTGTTTCCAGTATCTCACACATCATGCGAATGTTGGCAAGGTAGATTCTGGCTAGGATGTAAAAGAGAATTGTATTACAAGTCACAGACCTAGTTAATTGTTCTTTTGCTTTCCTATAATAGTTCAATTTTAGATAATATTTCTAAAATATAAAAAATTATGTAATTGCTCACTTATAGTCAAATCAAATTGCTGAAGAATAGTTTGATTTAAAATGTAATGGATGAGGGCCGGCCCCGTGGCTCACTCGGGAGAGTGCGGCACTGGGAGCACAGCAGCACTCCCGCCGCAGGTTCGGATCCTATATAGGGATGGCTGGTGCGCTCACTGGCTGAGTGTGGTGCGGGCAACACCAAGCCAAGGGTTGCGATCCCCTTACCAGTCACATGAAAAAAAAAAATGTAATGGATGAGGGCCGGCCCCGTGGCTCACTCGGGAGAGTGCGGCACTGGGAGCACAGCAGCACTCCCGCCGCAGGTTCGGATCCTATATAGGGATGGCTGGTGCGCTCACTGGCTGAGTGTGGTGCGGGCAACACCAAGCCAAGGGTTGCGATCCCCTTACCAGTCACATGAAAAAAAAAAATGTAATGGATGAAACAAATGCACTTTCCATGAAAACTGACCTTACTTATATTAAGTAGTCTATAATTTAAAAGTTAAATGTAATAGTAACATGTATTATAGAAAACAGTATATGTCATTTACAGCTTTTAAGAACAGCTGTTTGCTTCTAATTATATTGTTTGTTTTATCCACTTCTAAAACTAAATATTAACTTTCAAAATTATTTATGATTTTCCTTAACTGTTTTTAAGAATGTTTTTTGTCTTTTTTGTTTGTTTGTTTTGGTCTGGAGGTAGAATGTTTATTTATTCTCAGCAATCATACTTTAATATTTTACTCTAAATAAAATTTAATATACTGGTACCTCATCGATTTCCCACTAGGCCTTTTGTAAACCTTATTTATGTTTTACGAGTTTGTGTTTGTTATCTATCAGAGGCTAATCATTATCAAAAAGTGTTCCATGGGGAAGAGTAAAATCTGATTAATTTATTCAATAACAGGCAGAAATCTTTCTTTTTCTTTGTTAGTAATCTCTTCTTCATCTAAATGTAATGCTTTTTATGAAAGCAAACTAGACAACAAAAATCTCAGAAACTAATGTCGCTGAACAATCTTAGAAAAAGAAACACTGTCTCAAATTTTTAGTCACTGTTATACTCTGAGTTAAACCAGTCCTTTTGATTGATATTCAATTCAATTAGCAAATCTTAATTTAAGTCTCTACCATGTATTGGTCAATTGTTTTATGAGTTAGAGAGACAAGGAGAAAAATAAATGGATAATAGGATACATTTTCATCTAATACATTTTTCTTAAATCATATATGAATCAATATTAAATTTTTTGCATTATTGTTTTATAATAATATCATTTTCTTGAAACAAGATCCAAAATTATTTCACAATAATAACTTACTTCTTGTTAATCTCTATCACACCATACATCATATTTCTAATTTTGGAGTTTTCTGAAGAAGAACTTGCTGTATTTAGATGAAAGCTGTGTTAGCTAGCAAGGTGTAAAATAGGGTCTTTCAGAGTCCATGTCAAAACAAAATGTCATAAATAATGGCTATAATGTATACATCTTTAATTATAAAACCCAGTATTTACATCTTAAAAGCATGGTCCAAACAATTACATCATAGCTTCTCCAGTAGGCTTCACTTCAGTCCTCTATAATGTGTCTGTCAGTATGAAAGTCATAAATGGTGTTGATTATACAGTGAGATATCCTCATTAACAGGGTGTTATTGCATGTAAATTAATTACAATAATCATCTCTTCTCTTCAGGTTTTAAAAACAAATGCTCAAACTCTTCAATAATTCACCTAGCCTATTTATTGTGATACAGCTGTGTTAGGGCTTCAAAGAGTTGGAAATTTGCTCAACCAAAAATAAGTTAGCCATAAAGTGAAATGTGTTAAATTACTAATTTATTATTTACTATTAGGAAAAATATAGTTTTAAGTTTATATGTACTAATTTAAGTGTCTCCTTAGATAATATTCTGGAATTTCAGTGGTTTGAAACACTATAAAACCATTAAGACATTTTATAACATTGACTTACCCACTTCTGGCTCCTAGTCCTTCCAAAAAAAAAAAAAAAATCTTCCTAATCTTTTATCCCTTTCTATGGGAGTTTAAGGTTCTGAAGAAAGGAAACCATGAGGCTATTAGACATGTCAATCTCCATACCAAACAAATGCATTCATTTTCCCCAAGACAGAGGGTTAAAGAAAGCAAAAAATTAAGATTAGAAGACAGGTTAGGACACTGATTAACTTCTTTTTCTTTTTTACTGTCATTGCCTTAGAACAGGCCCTTATCTTTATTTTCGTGGACTACAGGAATAGAGTCAGAACTGGTCTAATTCCAGCTTCTTCTTTCTTCATGGTATACTCATTGTTACCAGAGTTAACTTTATCAAACACAGATACCATTATGTAACGCTAGGGTTAAAGAAAGCAAAAAATTAAGATTAGAAGACAGGTTAGGACACTGATTAACTTCTTTTCCTTTTTTACTGTCATTGCCTTAGAACAGGCCCTTATCTTTATCTTCGTGGACTACAGGAATAGAGTCAGAACTGGTCTAATTCCAGCTTCTCCTTTCTTCATTGTATACTCATTGTTACCAGAGTTAACTTTATCAAACACAGATACCATTATGTAACGCTATTTAAAATTTTCAATGGCTTGACATTATATTCAGGAAAAATAAAAAAGCTTAATTCTTAGCATGGCTTGTGAGGCTCTTTATAGCTAAAATATCTCCCTAGCCCTTTGACTCTTCAATTTCCACCCCAATTCCATTCCAAATGACTGACTGTTTTCAAAGTAAGATCCCTCTAATTCGCAACACTTCACATTTTCCATAGAATGGAATGCTGATAAGGAATTCATTCCTAGAGACCACCCCAATTTCCCTGCAGCCCCAGTGCAGGGAGACATTCCATTCTCTGAGCTTTTATTTAGTATGTCTACCTTCCACTGTTATGACATTTGTCATATTTTATTTGAACCGTGTGTTTATATATCTGTCTTCTGCAGTCAACAAATACATAGAAGCAAGGCACAAAATCTGTGCTGATAATTAAATTTTGGAAAATTTTCCCTGTCAATATAAATGTTCTGCTCAGTTTCTACTACATATTAGCCAGGAATAAAGGAATCAAAGTTTCCCTTCCCTGTGCATTTCAGAAAAAAGGTGACATCTTAGGTCACACAGACTGATAAGCCAGACTCATTGATACTTCACTTAGAAAAAATCCACATAACAGTAATTAGTAACTAATTTGAAGAAAATAATTAATAATATATAAATTTTCATTATAGAATTTAGTTAACTATCATGATTTTCATGATGAAAAATAATTGTGATTTCTTTAACATTTGTCAGGGCAAACACTGCAAGAATTCTGGAAAAATGGTTCATTTGGGGTATGTTCCCATGGGTTTGCCAGGTCAGAACCAGTTTGGGTTAATTTCAAGAATTTGAGAGAATATTTATTTAGAAGAGAAGATAAAAATCATAACTGAGAAAAAGAGTGAAGGTTGCTATTATTTTGAGTTCATATATTGAGTTCATGAGAAGTATATTCAGGACAAGGCAGGCATCCAAAAGTTTGGGTTAATTTCAAGAATTTGAGAGAATATTTATTTAGAAGAGAAGATAAAAATCATAGCTGAGAAAAAGAGTGAAGGTTGCTATTATTTTGAGTTCATATATTGAGTTCATGAGAAGTATATTCAGGACAAGGCAGGCATCCAAACTCAAATAGAGATGAAGCAAAAGAGCAAAGATAATTTTCCAAGAAGAAAGCAAAAACCAACAGTAGGTTGTACTTACAGAATGCTCTTGTAGCGTGAAGGTGCATATGAAAGAGATATATTAAACATAACACTTCTTTGAAGTTGGCATCCTGAGGTGCCACACTGCTTCCTTATTTTCTAAACATAGATAAATCACATACACACACACATGTACACATGCACAACACCACCACAACTGCTAAAATTATATAAACTATATTAAACACTTTTGAAAATTTCTGAAAGGGACACTAACAAATGGTAATGGAACCCAGCTTTGTCTATTTAATGATGGATTTTATAGTTGAGGTTATTACCATATATGCAAAAATTAGTTAGGATATTTATTCCAAGCTTTCGAGGGGTCTCCCAAAAGCTCATGAACAGAGTTGTATCATCTTTTAATTCTATTTTTCCATGTACTTTTTGTTACAGATGTACTTTGTATACTAAGTGAACTACTGAGTTCTAGTTTTAAAAAATGAATGAAAAAAATTAAACTACTCTTAAGGGGCATGGAATTAATAATGCAAATTCAAATGTTGAACTCTATATTTCTTTCTTACCAATAGGTTCAGACTGATATTAATTTTAAAAATTATGTATATTTGATTGAAAAATGATAGTATTTTCCACTTCTACCCATTGTATGTATAATTCATAACAAAATATTTATTTGTCACAACATAGAAACATGTACACACATATTTTGGCAAATTTCTTGCATTTTATTCATATCATGAAAAAAATTACAGAATGGGGGAGGTAAAATAGAAAATCTGTCAATCTTTAAGTTATAACCATTCCTATCCTATGAATAGGAATATGTCTTTTGTTTCAGTTTTGGTTCTGTGAAAATGTTCTTCTCCTATGTACCTCTCCATCCTCACCTCTACTACACCCCATCTCCTTTACAATCTATACCCCAACTATAATGAGCTCCAGTTTACTGCACAGAATACTTTTCCAAGCCTGGAATGTACTTCTCTCCCTTCTCTACCTGAATAACTTCAACCTACCCTTGACAACTCAACGAGACCTAACACCTCTGGGAAGCCTTCCCCTTTTACCCATGTCTCACATGAATAGTTGTCCTGCCTACTCTTGTTTCTGTGCTTGACCCCATAGGTGCATTGCCCGATCCCCGGGTTGCTTGTGTGTTCAAGTGTATGACTCTCCCACTTGTTTGTGCACAGCCTAAGAGTCAAAAGAGTGTCGCCCAAACTTGGAAAAGTGACCCACATGAAATTGGCAGTCAATAAATGAGCTGAATAAATAAAGACTCTGGCATATATGAATTGGGTTGAAATTAAAGTTATCATGCAGGCTAAGGATGAAAAATAGGCAGCACCCTTCTCAAGTCATTCTCCTTAAACCCATTGGAATGCTCTTTAAATCAGAAGATGAGAGAAAGTATTTTCAGAGTTGGGTACCCCTCTTGGGTCATCAATTAGCACCAAGTCAGAATAAACTTCATGTAGATTTCCTGTGTTTTGGTATAGAAATTTCTACCTCATTTATTCTCCTCTCTCCCTATCTTCCTGTCTAGACTAATAACCAACTTACGTAGATGTAGGGATCCATGCCCTGATGGTCAGGATTAGAAAATTATACAGAAAGAATGGTTGGAAATTGACTTTCTTCAAAAGTTTTTTAAGAATTAATGCCTGCTCACGTATTAGACATCTAAAAGACAAGTCATATTCGGTATTTTAGTAAAGGGACATATTTGGATAGGATTTAAACCTCATCTAGTAGTTGTGCTGTATTTTGTGTATCTTTGGTGTCTTCCTCTAAAATTGTATTCAATCTGAGCCATAGGGGACCAGAAAAAGCAGAGTACTAATGTTTATTTAGCACTTGATATGTGCCAGCAACTTTTTAATCATATATTTTTTAACATTTATTAATACAATGCAATTTTCTTTTATTTAAATGTCCCCATCACTTTCTTTGTTTATAACCTATGTGTTTCATTTTCGTCTAGACTATTGCCAAACTCAGAGCTAGTAACATCATCCCCTTGTTTAAAAAAACTCCAATGGCACCATTGCTTATAGTAGAGCTTAGCACACTTTTTCTATAAAACGTCAGATGCTAAATATTCTACACTTTGCAAGTCAAGAAGAAAATAATATTTTAGGTACTCATGTAATATGAGAGACCACAAATTTACATACATATTTACTGATGAAATTCAAAATATAGTAATAATAACAATAATAATTGAGCATTTTTTCTCATAATACAGGTCTACTAATTAGAAGGGATTTGGGGGCTGACCTTGTGGCTCACTCGGGAGAGTGCGGCGCTGAGAGCGCCGAGGCTGCCAGTTCAGATCCTATATAGGGATGGCCAGTGTGCTCACTGGCTGAGCACAGTGCGGGCATCACCAAGCCAAGGGTTACGATCCCCTTACCGGTCACAAAAAAAAAAAAAAAAAAG